>NC_132813.1:17009593-17255266 GCF_048594095.1 Paramormyrops kingsleyae
CTCTCTCTCTCTCCCCTTCTCTCTCTCTCTCCTCTCTCTCTCTCTCTCTTCTCCTCTCTCTCCTCTCTCTCTCTCTCTCTCTCTCTCTTCTCTCTCTCTCTCTCTCTCTCTCTCTCTCTCTCTCTCTCCTCTCTCTCTCTCTCTCTCTCTCTCTCTCTCTCTCTCTCTCTCTCTCTCTCTCTCTCTCTCTCTCTCTCTCTCTCTCTCTCTCTCTCTCCTCTCTCTCTCTCTCTCTCTCCTCTCTCTCTCTCTCTCTCTCTCTCTCTCTCTCTCTCTCTCTCCTCTCTCTCTCTCTCTCTCTCTCTCTCTCTCTCTCTCTCTCCTCTCTCTCTCTCTCTCTCTCTCTCTCTCTCTCTCTCTCTCTCTCTTCCTCTCTCTCTCTCTCTCTCTCTCTCTCTCTCTCTCTCTCTCTCTCTCTCTCTCTCTCAGCCCTGAAACCACAAACAATAGGTGGCTTCAGTAAAAGTCCCGCCCACCGCATCTTTACTAATTGCTGCCCTCATTATAAGACCTTTCCCTGCTGAGCTGATCTATCAGCCATGAATAAGACACCCCCACCCCCCCCTTCTGAAGATCAATATGTCCCACAAAGTCCAATAATGACTGTCCTAACATTCTTCTTCCCCCAGTGCAGGATCGGGAATCCCAAATTTGATCCAGGCAGCTGATTGCAATCTGATGCTCAAATGAAATATCACTGTGCCTCTTGGAATTCTTGTGCCGCTCTTGATTTCCTGTTATGTCCCTTTCATGTGGAAACCAAGCTCGATTTTGGAACATTTAGCCTGTTCCGGATTCCATTAAATCTACATCAGCATGAAACTCTGTCCAGTAACACTAATTGTACCAGCTGTTCATCATTCATAAATGATGTTCTCCATCGGTAAATCCTGACTAATAAGCGAACGTGTAAACAATTTTTAAAGATCAGTGTGTTATGGCCTTAGAGTAGCAGTACGGAAAATTACAGGCTGCGTGACCTCAGTCAGCTTGCCTGAAGGTGACGTCACACCCCAGACAAGGCAGCAGGCGTCCGGCAATATAACATCTACAAAGACGTTTTGGCTGTAATTATTCTCATGTAGTCCCAACATCCCACCCCCCCCCCTCCCCCCCCCGAAATGATGGCACAGGCACAGCAGGGTTTGCCTGATTTCTGTGAGAGCTTTCTGTACCTCTGTATTTTCAGACATCAAAAATGATCCTTGCAACCTAGGACAGACAGCCAAGCACAGAAAACTAAGCCATTTATCAAGAAGACACAAAAACACTAAAACAGTTAAGGGATCCGAATAAAACATACCCAGTTGAATATATGATATATGTATGTTTATTTTATTATTCAGATTTTGCTTAAGATCCAGTTTTAAGATTCAGATCCAGCTTTTGTTTAAAGCAACTAACTGATAACAGGAAAATAGGCTACAGAACAACAGGCCAGCCTCTACCTACGGTAATCACTGTAAAGATGAACAGAGGCGGTATACAGACACACACAACCACAGACTGTTTATTTTGAGCATGGATAGAAGTGTGCTTGCTTAATTAGTTTATCAGTTAATCAGCAAATCAAGCATGGAATGTTATATACATTCATTAGCCGTTATCTTTCGAAAGGCTATCTGAGAAAAAACACGAAGGAAAGAAAAACAGCTCTTCAGTGGTGATGTTACGGGGATTATACAGAGCACTGGGCTGGCAGTACGGCACAGCATTTAGACACAGCAGCCAGCCTATAATGAGTGTTTGTGGCAGGCTGTGGCACTGTAACATTCGACCAGCAGAGCACCGGTAAAACCTTTTTATTTCCTATTTTCTTTTCTTTTTTATTTTTTGTGTGGTATGACTGCGTGGGTGTGTGCATCTGCGAACTGCGCATGCGATGAAACTCACACCTACACACACGCACTCCCACACGCACACACGCACTGCGCCCTGGTGGCCGGAAGCAGCTGGTGCGCCCCAGTACTCCAATCGGCTGACTGCGGGGGGGCTGTAGCTGATCTGGGCTGCAGTTAGTATCACACCCCCCCCCCACACCCACATGCTGAATACCTTTAACTGCTAAAAAAAAATCACCGCGCCTGTGTTATTGGATACTATTTGTTTGTGCACTAAGCAAGTAAATATTGCACAGGGATTGAAATGCTGCTTGAGCAAGCCCTGGTAATTAAAATGGTTGTCCACCATCATTTGGCTCTGGTCCTGGGAAAAGCTGTGATGCTGAGCGACGCCATTCGCCCCCTCCCCCCATAGATCCCCCCAGGCCCCCACCATGCTGCCCTGGACATACTCTAATAGCTATAGATTCCAGTCAATCAATGCCGACTCGATGCTAATTGCTAGGAGTAATCTTCCACAGATGGGCTAAACTTGAACCTGCAAGGAGACCGATGCAAAAGCTGGGGCCAACCAGCAGAGCCGTTTACCACCATTGGCCACCCTATTGGCCAGAAATAGTCACTGCGTTAAATATATTATATAAACACATTCCTTATTTAGGAGATGCTAACCAGCTAGTCAACTATGATCTTCTGACTTGATTTGCTTTGGGGGGGGGGGGGGGGTGTGAGGCTCAAAGGGACTTTTTCAGTGGGGCCCCACCCCAGTCAGCCTGAGCCCAGATTCCCACTAACTTATAAGCATTTCAACTCAGAGAAACTGCAAAGCCATGCCAGAGAAGCAGGGACAGTGTGATTGATTGATTAGACGACCATCATTTAACGGGAATATACTAACATGAGTCGGGGCTGTAGGAAATACACCGACATATCGACAGATTCTTAAATCTAAGGCGTGAGCCTCAGTCTGTGGTCAGGAAGGGGGATTTCCCAGCCATCGGAGTGGAGATCTGCTGAGATGGTGAAGTCCAGCTCCGGAATAAAGAGGGATACAAAGCGAGAAGAAATTCAGGGCAGGTAGAGAGAAAAACTTGATTACAGACTGTAAATATCGATCATTAAGACTGATTTATACTACTGTGTAGAATCTAAACCATTGATTAGCCACAGGTAGGGTATATAGCCACATGTCCTACACTCTAGCCTGACATGCATCTCTCCAGAAATGTAACTACAGGTATCAGGCTACTGTCTAGGATACACAGCTATGCAGCTACCTATGCCATAGATTCTAAGTATAAATCAGCCTTTAATGGTACAAATGACTACATAATATACCTCCAGGAAAATGCTATAGGCAGAGTACATGTTATTGGCTCATGAGAAACATATCAGCAGAGTAGGACAGACGATGTGGTTCTAAAATCTACTTCCTTCACATGGTCACGGCTCCTACAGTATGTCATCACTGGGAAGCTGACAGCACACGACAGCTCCTCTGGCAAAAGGCAAAACCGAGCTCCACATCCATAAGGCACCGACAGGTGTTCCTGGTGTCGTTGCTGGCGGATTCACTGCTGCTGATGAGGCATTTCCAGGTGCTTGGAAAGCAGGTGTGTAAATACAGGGTGTTCCTCAACATCAAGAACGCAAAGAACGGTCTTGCTAACTTTCTTTCCAGAAACAAACTTGGGGTGCAATGAATCATGGGACTGGTGTTGTTTGGCAACCTATGTATCCTTGATATTTGGGACAGGGTAGGAATGACATCCGGGGATTTTTACTTTCCTCTGTCCTTCTGTTCTTGAGTATTAGAACTGGTCTTCGGCTATGGAAGATGATGTAAAAAGGGTACATGAGAACACAAGGACAGTCAGCTTCGCATATCGTACACTCGGACCGGATCCCTGGAATCCTTCGACACTCCATGGGTTGGACCAAACTGCTCATCCATGGCTCCTTATCCCAAGATTTTATTATTTTGGTTAAAGCATTCCCTCCCCAGCAATCCAAACCCCGCAGTGGGACCGGATCACACTGAATTGCACTCTCACATGGACGTGACGAGGAAAGCGAGCATGTGGAAGCGAACGCCCCCCCGTGAGGGAAGGTCCGTGTCCCGCTAAAAGCTGTCCCTTTTCAACCGCGAACGCTGACGTCTCTGTGGCGCCCCAGCTGCACTTACTGTCACGCCTGGGTGAAGCTGAGCAGTATTAACGTGCGCCGTGAGCGGCTTGGGGAGTGGGTGGGTGGGCTGGTGAGGTCCCTACAGTGTCTGCATGTCTCCCGGCATGGTGAAGTACATCCGCTGTGACCTTAACGCTTAGCAACCCAAGGAAAGAATCATGCAAATGTCACATGCATATTGGGTGGAACACAGGTACAAAGCGGCCAGCAGTGTGAGTATGGCGCCCTCTGCAGTCAGAGTCGTTGTCTTTAAGGGTCCGTGTGCACTATGCAAGACTATCGGTCTGAATCTCCACGGCGCTGGGTATCAGAGTTTCTGCAGGCCACTGGGACACAGACCAGCTGCCCTGGCGTGCCTTATGGTATCCCATGATGCAGTTCACTTCCGAATAGGTTTCCCGGTCTAATCTCAATTCTTGAATTTTTAAGCTCCAAATCTGGTTGCTATAGGTGGAGACTTTGTAACATCATTGATGGGATTGAAGGCTGTGTAGAGATGCATGTGGAGGGGTGGGGGGTTGAAACTTGGTAAGTGTTGGGGGCTTCAGTGGAGTCTGTGGGTCATCTTCACCACATAGCATCTTCCATGATTCTGTATCAGAATCCAGCTGAGGACAGGACAAAAACAACAGCCTGTCGATGATCAAACAGCTCCCCCCCTACCCATGAGTGACTCAACTCCACCTTGACCGGGGGTGGCTGGTAATTTTGTTTCCAGCCAACCAGGGGAACCAGATGGCGACAGATGGCTGCAGAATCAATCAAGGTATAAAGCACACGGAGGGGAACAGTCACGTCGCGTCCTGGTTTTTATGACACTTGTCAGGTACGGAAAAAATATCCAGCAGGCTGCCTTTCTCGCTAGTGTGTTCGACGGACATGTTGCGGCGCGATGAAGGCATGCTGATGGCTTGGGCGTGGTTGGTAGGTGTGAAAACGGACACGAGGATAATCGGGATGCCTCTGTGTGACAAAGCCAGCCTCCCTCTCCAGCGATGCAGAGAGCTTAACGTCCCCCCAGAGCCAGGGGTCATGTGACCTTTGTCCTCTTCCACAGACACTGTGCTCAGAGCTGAATGCAGGCCCTCCTTAGAGGGCTTAAGAAGGGGGAATCCTTTAGCATTTCGGGCATTCCTCTCTCACTGCGTGTAGCGAGTGGAATCCCCACGGACACAGCGCTCAAGGTCACCTGCACACAGCAGCACAAAGCCCCAGCTCTCAGATCCTCTGGCTCAGTGTCGTATCCTATATGAATCTGCTGATGTCATTTTACAAATCAGCTACATGGTCTTATTTACAAGGGAATAGAACCTGATTTTGCTGCATTGATGATGATTCTTCGAGAAATATGAGTGAAAATGCATGAAAAAGTAAATATGCCTTTATTTACACATAAGCTTAACAATATTAATATATGATGAAGTATTTCATTATTCTGTATGCAGACTGTAGAAAGTGAATCCTTGAATAAACAGGAGAAAAGGGTTTGGAGATGATGGAATAACTGAAAAAGAATGGCCAAAGTACATTATTCAAGGAGATGAGGCGTGTGAGTCTCCCACTGGTGTCTTCCAGAAGCTTCTAAAGATTTAATCTTGAAGGTCTAATGTTAGACCTACGGTTGATTCTCCATTATGACATCAGACAGGTCCGGAGAGGTGGAGACTGGTGAGCACTTGATTTCAGATCCATGACCAAATATTTTTCCGGATTTTTTTGTTGGCTTTGTTGCTCAGGAGAGGCCTGAAGCTTCAGAACCCGCTCAGAACCAGCTTGGGTCTCCCCCAGCGGATCTTATCAAGCACTGAGGTTCCTCTTTAATGGCAGGATGCGTGAGCTGGTCTCACTACACTTTCTCTCCTTTGGACTTTTTAAAGAACAGAATTTCAGGATGACTGCCGAAGCTTATTGAAGTGTTACCCCGCTGTCTGAGTTCTTATTTCCCACAACCTACAGCAGCAGCTAATCTTGTCGGGCTCATTAGGGTGCTGATCTCGCGTGCCGCGCAGTGCCGCTGGCCAGGAGTGAAGGCGGCACTCTTCGCCAATTAATTGGCCCCTTGATGGCTTAATCACTCACGGATCACATGGCCGCTCCCAGACGATCAGGTACGCTTCTCCTCGAGTGGCCATTAAGAGCCAAATTGGAAACAGCGCCGGACTGGTGTCGGGAAAAGGCACGATCCTCTGCTGGTGGCGCTGGCTTGCTTATAAACGAGGGCAGCCAGGGAGACAGAGCATGGGAGGAGGGGTCTGGATGAGAGTGCGAAGCAGCGTGACTCGGCTTAGCTGTGCTCTACTCGCATCCAGCTGATCAGAGCTTCACTGCAAAGTCCGTTATTGGGTTACATTCTGAACAGCATTCATTTAGTACTGTATTCAATAAATCCACAGATCACATAAAAGGAACAGACACAACAGATCCAGTAAGAAAAACCATGTTTCCAGCCATGCATCAAAAACTTGATCAAAAATAAAAAAAAAACAAAGCCATGAACTTACTGTAAGCTTATTCTATGCATAAATATTAGTCTATTTGGAGCAAAAAAAAACTCAAATTGACAGAAACTGTCAACTGGAAAACCACCACAGCACTTAAAAAATCACCCCAACACCCAGTGGAATATAGTTACTATTCTGATTTTCCTAGTTTAAATTTTTTTTTGTAACAAATGCTAATGGTAAATGCTAATGCTGTGTAATAACTCCTAAAAGCTTTTTAACAGCAATTAGGGCCTATTTTATCTGCATTACTGAACGTACTACATGTGAGATGTGTCCTCCATGATCTCTCCGTTAATGCTGGAAACTCAGCCATTTGAAAAACATACTGGGGACTGAATCGATTTCACCAGAGACAAATTTTTGCTTTTTTCTTGTAAACCCTCATAGCGGCTGAGTCTGGCCTGTCTTTCTAATGACATGAAGCTTATGGCCAGAGGAAGTGTTGGGTTTTGGAAAAGAACTAATGACAGAAAAATGCAGTAGTTTCTCCGTTTAACTTGAAGCTTCAGAAAAGGCTAAGAAAAAAAAGAAATTGTCATTTGGAAACTTTCAGTGTTCAAACATTCAAAGACATCAAGGTACAGATTATACACGTACATCTTATATACATTTTAAAACACATTAGGGTTCCTTTATAATGCACATAGGATTAATCAGCATGGAAATCAGGCCGGCCTCTAGGGGGCGTGATCACTGTCTCGGTGACTCTCTGGGACTCACCCATCAATGGGCTCCGCAGGCTGTGCATTATCTTCTCTACAGGCTTTCACGATACCCCAAACTAAGGCTTTGATTTTTTTTTAATGAGTAGTGACTGATAATTAGCCAGTGATACAGCTTGATGTTCGTTGCTTAATTTTCATCTCATTCACCACTGATGTGGCAGTTCCTCTTCCTGCTTACCTGCCCCAGCCATCCGCTCCATCCCTAGACATCCTGCCCCAGCTCCCCCATATAAAGCCTCCTTTCAATGGCCTTTGATGCTAAGCGGCTAACACGGCACACAGGGGTACATCAGCGGAGTGGCCCCCGCCAGTCCTCCACAACGGTCCAGCTGACCCCGCCCAGTCCATTACCTCCCTACCGCAATAACATGGCGCTCTCCGAAGGTTTGGGTTTTGATGGAGAGTGCCCCCCTCCTCCCTCAGGCTGGACACTCGGTACTTAGCATAAACCTCTTCCATAATGTGGCGGAAATGCGACCCCCGGACACATTACTTGCTTAGGAACATATGCTCTGCAAATATGTGCAGATACATCATCTAAAACAGCATGTTGCCATTTAGTGCCCTCCCCCCCCCCCCGAGGAGTGCATCACTCCAGATTTGGCTAATATCAAAGCCGTGGTAAGGGGCTCCTGCAATCTCACAGATGCATCTGGCTGCCTTCGGGGTCAAAGGCCACCCCTACAAGTGACTTATAGCCTGCCCCTCCCAGAGAGCAGGCAGCAGGAGTGGGGGGAATCAAACTCCCCCAAATGCGCACGCCATAGATCACATTCTGGAGCTTAGCCTGATGGCCCCGGGGCCCCTCCTGGACAGAGGCTCTCACTGTGTAGTCTAAGCGACATGAAGCCTTTCCATGTACAATGAACACAATGGTGAGTTGTGATTTAATATAATGTTAATCTAGCATTTTCCTTGTTCCTGTGAAGAAACACGTCATTCCTCACCGTACACCCCCAGCTGCACATTCTGCCCACTTCCCTGGCTATTAAAAAATCCCTTTCTCATTCAAACCCCGTTTCCTGGCACCAAATCCGGCCCGCTGGCAGAATCCCACCAGGTAAAGAACCAGCACTTTGCGTGCAGCTCTGCATTGCCGACGCTAAGCCAGTCCCAAAATAACACCGTGGGTCGGTTTGCGAGGGCAGGTCTCCTCATCCGGGAACGGCTTGCTGTCCTCCACGCTGTTTTTAGGCTCCTATCCCACCGCCTGAACAGTCTGGCCACCACTTTCGGGGTGTGTGTCATCACAGCTGAGTGGATTGAAGCTTTCCTCACCCTGCGGTGCTGCACTGTGGCGGCTTCTTAGCCTCTTGTCCCACAGTGCTGCTCACATTATGTAACATTTCCCATCAGGCCGCGGTCTGTAGCCTTTCCAGGCCCCCGACGTCTGAACCTCTAAACACTAGAAGACCCAACATGTAGACAAATGATCAACAGCATGGCAACATGCATGTGAGGCAACAATGTCCCAGTTTAAGGTGCAAAGATACAGTAGTGACTCTTCTTCATGGATGGATATAACAGAATGAAACAGTCAGAGGCAGACATTTCAGGTCCAGAAAGTAAAAATCCAAACCAGGGTTTTGTTTCAACCAACCAGTTGAGCATAAAGTGTCACAGTCACAGAGTACTCAACTGGTTGGTTGAAACAAAATCCTGGTTTGGATTTTTACTTTCTGGACCTGAAATGTCTGCCTCTGGAAACAGTATCTGTTACCTGAGAGGCTGTTCCATATATGCTAGGATGATATGATGTAAACCAGTGCCCTCTGTTATTGTGAGTAATTAACCATGTCACTGGCTCACTGGGCATAAGCTGAGACTGCAGAGAGATGCTGTTTCGTAGCTCTGCATTTCCTGCCCCACTCCGGTTGTTCAGGAGCGACATGGAAATCCCAGCCACCTCAAATCCGTGTCTTTGACCCACTGCAGGCACTTGGCTGAGCAGAGAAATGAGGGTGAAGTGAATGCGAGAGGTCATGCATCCACTGGAGCCATGACGACGCACAGAGCGGCTCTCGTAATTGCATGTCTGATTTCTGATGAGATCTTATGACGATGACTGCAGATGGGGGGGGAGGGGGTGTCTTTTATTACAGCTGCATTTCATGCAGAAATGCAGAACCAAACAAATCGAATTTAATCAGCCTAAACCACTGAAATGTGACATGCATTCAGACAAGACAGGAAAACAAGAGCATTTTGAAGCAAGAGCTTCAACTATAAATCTTCAGTAATGAGCCATGGAGTAAATCGCCACGGAACCTGAATGCAGGATCCCTGTCACATCAGACCACCACAAAACCTGAATGCAGGATCCCTGTCACATCAGACCACCACAAAACCTGAATGCAGGATCCCTGTCAGTCACGTCAGACCACCACAAAACCTGAATGCAGGATCCCTGTCACGTCGGATCACCACGAAATCTGAATGCAAGATAACTGTGACAGTAGATCAACACAAAACCCAAATGTAGGATCACTGTCACAAAGAATTACCAGAAAACTTGAATGTGGGGTCACTATCACAATGAATCAGCACAAAACCCAAATGCGAGATCACTGTCACAGTGGATCACCATGAACCCTGAATGCAGGATCACTGTTGCAGCAGATCACCACAAAACCTGAATGCAGGATCCCTGTCAGTCACGTCAGACCACCACAAAACCTGAATGCAGGATCCCTGTCACGTCGGATCACCACGAAATCAGAATGCAAGATAACTGTGACAGTAGATCAACACAAAACCCAAATGTAGGATCACTGTCACAAAGAATTACCAGAAAACTTGAATGTGGGGTCACTATCACAATGAATCAGCACAAAACCCAAATGCGGGATCACTGTCACAGTGGATCACCATGAACCCTGAATGCAGGATCACTGTTGCAGCAGATCACCACAAAAGCTGAATCCAGGATCAGTGCCTCAGCAGTTCACTATGAAACTTGAATGCAGGATCACTGTCGCATTTGATCACCTTGAACCCTGAATGTAAGGACAATATATTGAGTCATTAGTTGATAATTACTTTTTCGGTTTGACTTGGGTTTCTCCTGTTACTGTCTTGTTCTCATTACTAGAGCTGCCAGCATTTTGTGACAATTATGAAGTTAAAAGGGCAATGGCTGCTTAAAATTTCAACTGCAGATGTGGTGGAAAAAACAGGTTTATGTCCCTTAGAGAACATAGGAAGGTTTTGAGTGTCCCACGCAATCCAAGTCTATAGTGTCACTGATAACACCTCAATAATATATCGAGGCCAAAAATATCACTCATGTGCAGCTTAAAGCTGCTTTATTTAAAGGTAGACACCCGTAGCGTGAAAACAGTATTTATAAATAAACGCAGCACACACTGCAAGGCATACGCAGTATAACATCTGCATGCATAGGAGAACATGCGGTTGCATGTTTAACAATCACGGCTGTCAGTCCGTGTTCTTGGCACCGTCTGTCTTAGAGAAGGTGTGAAAAGTGAGCAGTAGGACGGCTGCGAGGTTCAAACCGCGAAGGCAGATTCCACCACAGTCTATGGGAAACCTCTCCGCAGGTCTCACAAAGAACGCCTCTGTAGAAGCTTCCAGAAATCCGGTACCGCAGTCGATGAATTGCTTTCAGAAGAGACTCTGTTAGCTCCCCGTTAACGGCCCTGACACCTGTACTCCTAAGGGCATTTTTCTTCAGACCTGCCTGTGAAATTCACCGAATTGACTATGAGGGATCACAGACAGAAGGCGCAAGTACAGCTCAGATTCCACCCAAACAGCCCAGTGTAATACAGTAAGCAGAATCAGTGTCGACAGTCCAGGTCAAAAATCAGAGCGAGTGCAAACAGGATCCAAATCAG
The DNA here is from genome assembly GCF_048594095.1 of Paramormyrops kingsleyae. Classification (NCBI taxonomy): domain Eukaryota; kingdom Metazoa; phylum Chordata; class Actinopteri; order Osteoglossiformes; family Mormyridae; genus Paramormyrops; species Paramormyrops kingsleyae. The sequence goes on from NC_132813.1 coordinate 17,020,708, forward strand.
TGGGCAGAAGTGAGGGATGGTCGAGATCAGTGGAGGTGTGTCGGCGGTCAGAAGAGCAAGGCTAGTGCTGCCATGGTATAAGGACTGAAGAGGATTGGGAACAGGATCAGGGTCATGCCCCCACTGGGCAGCCATCATCCAAATCCTACCTGACCGCAAGACTTCCATTTCTCCTTCAATTTATTTGGTTGTGTGCAGATGGGGAGATTGGCCTCTCTTCCTCCTGCTGGCTTTCTTATTTCTTAGTCACAGATGCTTTGGGTTTCTCAAGCTGAGCTGCTGAAGCTTCCTGATGCACGCATGCCCTGCAGTCAGATGCGGGGTTAACGCCAGAGGCTGCAGTGAAAGGTCAGTGGAGTGACCAAGGTTCAGTGGGTAAGGCCTCTATGCTGGAAATGGGAAGGTCAGCAGTGTGAATCCTGAGGCTGGCAGACTGAGGCTGCTGTTGGGCCCTTGAGCAAAGTCCTTAACCTCCCGAAAAATGCTCCAGGTGCCAGATAAATGGCTCAGAAAGCTTCACTTTCACCTGTTTATATGGCTCATGGGACTTTTAATTACACAAAAATGTTTTGATGGCAGAACAAAAAAATGACTGGTCCTGAGAGATAACCAGTCAGATTGTAGAGGAGGTAGGTCCAAGCAAATAGATTAGGCTGTCATGGATCCGGACAGGTTTGGAGCGCGGACGAGGCAGAGTGGATGACCCATTTGTGGCTCATGGGACAGAAGGGGTTTATTAATGAAAACAGAGAACACTGGGAACACTACAAAATTAAAGGACCACAAGGGGCTAAAAGTAAACGAGGAATAAACAAAGACTAATTACAAAGGGGGGGGGCAGGCATGCAGAACATACATCTAACATCAAACAACAAACAATCAATGAACCACTAAGGAACGGAACAGAGGAAGGGACTTAATACTGAAACTGAACTGGGTAACAAGACTAACACAGGACAGGTGAGACTAATTAACAAAGACTGGGAAAACAGGCCACAGATGAAACTAATAATTAAATCAAGGGACTGGGAGGGGAAAACTAAGACACAGAAACAAGGAAACAGAATCTAATATGGGGGAATAAGGGGGGAATAAGAAAGACAGGTAAAACACAAGCAAAGCACAAAGCAAGAAACCAAAACAGAAAACAAACCACAAACTAACCAATGAAACCAATGAAACAATACAAAAACAGAGGGGGTGGGATTCAACACAAGACAGAGTGGTTCACAGACCACCGACAGGGAGCAGGGGAAAACACAAAGACTGACAACAGGAGCTGACCCTGACAACCAAACAGATGTTTTGGTTCTGCCTCCTCAAAATAAAATTAGCTTAAACGAAATGGTCAATTTTATTTCCAGGAAGAAAATTAATTGTTTAGATTAATTGATGAATCAATTAAATAGTCCATAGATTAACTGATAGATAAATAGTTGTTAGTGGCTGCAGGTTGTGAAGAAGCCAGATGTCTATCAGTGTCTAGGAGCAGAGTCAGTCAGCACACCTGACCTGTTCTGTTCCTATATGGAAATAAGACAGATGTATGATGTCATGGCCTTATAGTTCACATCTGAAAAAACTGGTTTTTAAAATACAGATCCAACGTTCTTTCATCGAAAATGCTTACGAGCATTAAACTGTGGAAATGGCACTATGAGATCAGACGAATCTGCATGGGCAGTGCTTGAGTCTCTGATAAGTGGGCTCTCTAAAGGAACTAGAAGATTGTTTCCATCTCAACTCCTTTGCTGTGTTCGTTGTCAGCATGGAATTCCACCAGCACCATGTGACATCCGGCATCTTGGTCATCACTGTAGGGTCAGTGTGTGGCTCTGTGGCTTAGGACACTGTGCCCATGATCAGAAAGTTGCTACTTCAAATTCCATGATCAGTAGAAAGTGTCATGCATAAGACCGGGGAAACAGGAGAGTCGGGGAACTAGGGTTTATTAAGAAAACACCATGGACCATGGACTGGAGAAAACATATCTAATGCAGACTTAAATACATAGTACTAGTGACAACAACAAGAAACAACTTGTTCACACGGGGAATCCACACGAGGTTAACGAGGGGGTGTTGCACACGGAAGGAGCGAACGGTCGGGGCAGGACAGAAAGATTTCAATTTAACCTCAACTGCTCCCAGGACTAACTTTCTGCTCTTTCAAGAAATGTGCCTCACTTTGTATAAAAACGTCTGCTAAATGAATTCATTTGAAATGTAAAGGATGTGCATTTATGTGCTGTATCTGTGTGTGTCTCAGAACGGCCTCTGGCAGCCCCTGCAGCCTTTTCACAAGCAATAAGCCGCTTCACCACCGCATTCAGGCGTCTGCTTACCCGTCAAGGTGCCCTTGATGGGTAAAGTCTCTCTCTGGTCCAACCCTACAAATAAACTGCATTTTCCCTTTAAGATCCATAAATGCACGATTTAAACAGCATAATTAAAATTTTAAATCTAGTCTGGCTCAAACAGTAGGCACTGCTGAATAAAAACATTAGATTGGGTTGTATTTTGCAAACTGGGTCAAAAATTCTATACATCAAAAGCAGTGATTAACACAAAGCACCAAAAAATAATGTATTCCAACTAATTAGGGATGTTTATTTTGTAATTTATCCTTGATCTACATAATGCAACAAAGAAAACAGTCACACATTTTATATGAATAATAATTCTTGTGAAGACAATAAGCCTCCCTTTGAAAGATGATATAAAAAAAAATGAGATATTAAGCAATTCTCCATGCACAGCAGTGCAGCCCTGGGTAACCATCTTTTCTGTGCTTAGAGGGCAAAAACCAGCACAGCCTGGCAGAGAGATCTGTGGAGCCTGGGTCATCCCTGAATAGCCAAACACCGCAGAGACATGCAGTTTACATCTTATTTTGACAGCAGGCCTGGGGTAAATAGACAGAGTACGTCTGTGATGTGCGGAGTGGGAGTGAGCAGCAGCATTACGGCTGTTTTCCGACGCTGTGAGCTCGACGCTGTGAGCTCGTTCGTATTCCACACGCTTCAGCTCCAAGTTCATCTATGATTCTCTCATCTGGCAACAGGTTAGAGGGAAACTGGAGTCGTTTCTGTTCGCGGTTGAGCTTTGGCCCATTTTGGGGGGTTGGAGAAGGCGTGGGGGCCCCTCGCGTCATTGCCTATGTTCTTCTGAAGTGAAGAGGATAGTCCTCAGAGTAACACCACAGTTGCTGCTGTCCCAGAACATTCCGGAATATCTTTCAGAGACATCCTGCGCGCCAGCCACATGCGATTCTTTGAACAGTGAGCAGAGGGGAAATGCTAATTGATTTCTGCCATTGATCTCGTCAGACATCGAAGGCGGAGGAAGATGTGAGGCCGTGTTTGTGGGATTGTGGTCCCCTCCTGCAGCGTAGGGAAGGTTTCTTGCTGGATCAGTGCACTTCTGGAGCCCAGAGCCGTTGAAAAAGGGGGTCTCTTGTGTGGGACGAAGGGGCTTTTGGTGAGCTTAGTGCAGAACATCTACTCTGGAGAGAAAGTGGTGAAATTACTAGCAGGTACACACTCTTAGGTTGCCTGTTTTGAGCTACTGTCCATGATACGACTCTATTAACAAAGATACTCAGAGATAATACTGTTAAACTAATACTGTTATGCTCCATTATCTGGAGAAAACAGGGCTAACTAATAGGCACATTACACTAATTATGGCAGAGTTTAAAACTGATTTTCATTGTGTTTTGAGACATAATAAATGGCATGTATTTGTTTAACAGAAACCTTATCATTTAATGTGCCCAAACAGAGTATTACTCCTTTCACTGACAGCAAATGCTGTCGAACAGAAGACTGTCTGCTTTTAATCTTTTTTTCTAAGAGAATGTAATTAAAATGGAAAGCCACGCTCCCCTCATGTCATCAAGCCTCATAAGGGGAAATTAGGCTCTTTAATGAAGCACTTTGTCAGGCTGAAGAGCTACAAACCAGCCGTCCGGCCAAGATGGAAACACACACACACACACACACACACACAGAAAAGACACAGAGCCACATAGACACATATTAAGGTATGCCACACTGTAACAGGTGCACCTCTAATTATTTCATGAATAATGAGCTTTTTGTGGTGAATGTCCATATAGGCATAAAGAAGGCCAAGGTTATAGCCCAGTAATTTAAAGCTCTTTGCCCATTATATCAGTTGCATTTGAAGGTGCAGTGTTGTTGTGGATTTCCCACAATGCACCACTTTCCCATTTATGACACTGTAGCTATTGAATAATTAAAGGAATTTACCTTTAGTCATAACTGTTAAAGAAACCCAATCTGAGGGGCTGTGGTGGGAGGCAGGAACCATCTGCATCAGGGATGTGTGGTTTGGGACCGCTTTTCCCAGCAGCCATTTCTCCACAGTGGCTAGAATCACAAAAATAAAAGATGAGAGCTGAATTTCTACCAGCACTTGAAGCGAGAAGAGAGCATCAGAAGGAGATAAGAGGCACTATGAATCCGGGGCCAGCATCACACAGCGTGCCCAAGCTCCAACACATACTCTGAAGAGCCAGCTGCACAGTCATTAAAGGCCACTGCACTACTGTCAAAGCACTCCAGGGGGCAGTCACGAGGTGAGTGATTATGAGGCGCTTGGTCAGGGCTGGAAGGGGCAAAGCAACACGACGAGTTACCTGAGGCCCCACGTTCACAGAGAAATCACTGGATCCCTTCTGCTAGATGTCACTCAAAGCAATATTTCAACCTAGGGGGTCCTCAGCCCTCAGATCTCCCTGTCACCCCGCTGAGGACCCCTCCCGCTGGTGGGGGCTGGCAAAGCACACCTTGGTTAATCCACAATCCAAAACAAGAGGAAAACAGTGCTGTCATATCAGCAGCATTCAGACCGCACTATCCGTCCTCCGCCGAGGAATCCTCACCAGATGTGTGATTCTTCAAAACAGCTGGACTGGTTTGGGCTGAATAAAACATGGATGCATGAGACTGAACAAATTGCTAAAGCAGACTTTCATTGCTGATTAATTATTTCTTAGATAATAAAATGGGTGTTTTTCTTATTATCTCGCATGAGTGAGTAGGATTTATTGCTCTGCCATGTAAAACTGCACCTGCTTTGTGTCTCTGCGACTGCAGATGTCACAGTGACATTCACCACGGTTTTACCACTTCTCTGGGAGTAGGAACGTGTAACGCTCACTTGAAACCCTGGGAAATGACAGCCACTTCATAAAACGTCCGTAATTAAAGGACCAGCGATGGTCGGGTGGCATGGAGATCTCATGCTTGCCTTAGCGATGCGCGCGTTTGTTGGGGTTGTCAGGGAAATGGAAAGTGCGAAGGAGAGAGAGATAAAGTGGACATATGCTCTCGCTGATGTATGTTGAGGCTGCAGGCACCAGAAGTAGACTGCATGAAAGACTTTAAAAAAAAACAACATTCACGGCATGGTTCGTTTTCCAGTACAGCAGTCAATCTCTAACCTCCATCCAAGGTAATTTGTCTTCAAGTTCGATCGCACTTATTCTCAACGAGTCAATGGCCCATGAAATCCGACACCCCCGACTGGATGCCCCCCAGCCAGACACAATCCTCTGCTTAATGCTCAAAGCTGCCCAGGGATTTCTTCAACAACCTTATTTAGCCTTATTTACTTTATAATACATGACCTTGGATAAAAAGGTTATGAGTTTGCTCCATTTTAGAGAATGGCGGATCGGTCTGCCAATATAAATAATGAGCCGTAACTTGCACTAAACACGTGTTAATGGGCTCGCTGGTGCGCTAAACACGGAGCACACATTTGCAGCCAACATTTTGGCAGACGTCACTGCTGAGACTATAGGGGGACCCGGTATGCCCAGACACTCACCGTAGATCGCCTGCAAAGCTCCGCCAGATGAGAATTTCTGGGGCGCGGTTTGCTCGAGGCTACTGCTGATTAATTAACTGCTAACTGGTACAGACAGGCTCCAGTTTACATTTCAGGGCCCATCTTCCAATGCTGTGCCAAATGCAGACATCCCAGCTCTCACGGAAGCTCAGGCGGTCGCCCGCAACTCAACAGCAACATCCCTGACACTGATGCGCGATGTCCCAGAAAGCTGTCCACATCGAATTAAAAACGATCCAATGCACTCATCGGCCCATTCGACTGATCACCATCCTCCCCGATCAGCAACTTTTAACATGCATAAGGTGGGATCTCTGGTAATATAACGTCGGCTACGGAAACCACCTAAAGATATGGCATTAATCCAGAGATTTAGCAGGTGGGAAAACCTTAAGGTCCGGTTATGCCAACTTAGCATCACGCTGGTTTGACTCATACCTAGACAGATTTCAAGTGGCTTTGGGTGCAGAGGTGTCCAGATCACATCAGGTAACAGCCAGTGTTCTACAAGGCTCAGTCCTTGGTCCTCTCTTCTCTCTTTATATTACCTCTCTAGGTCAGATCATCCAGTCGCATGTCTTCTCCTACTGCTATTACTTCAGTGACATCCAGAGCTGCTTGACCTTCTTTCCAGACAACACCACTGTCACTGCTAGGATAACTGCAAACCTGGATGAGGGACCATCACCTCCAACATAAAATCTCTAAGACTGAGCTACTTTTCTTCACTGTCAGACCTACCATCCATCATTACATCACTGTTCAATTTGAATAATTCACACTGTTTACCTTAAGGTCTTATAGGATACTAGGAGTAATGTTAGAAGACCAGCTATCCTTTGCTGAGTGTGGCCAACAGGTTAACCCATCCTGTGGTCTGTGTGGATCCCAATAACCCAGGGCAGTGATGGGGACACTGTACTGTAAAAATGGTGTCATCATTCAGATGAGACATAAACCCAAGGTCCTAACTCCCTAGGGTCATAAAAGAGTAAGGGTGGTACCCCACTGTCCTGGCTAGATTGCCCATTGTGGGCCTTTCACATCTAGCCTCCTAATCATCCCCTATATCTAATTGATGAATTTTCCTCTTGCCCCTTCACCACCTTAGCTACTGTGTGGTGAGCGTACTGGTGCAGAATGGCTGCCGTCGCATCATCCAGGTGGGGGCTATACACAGTGATAGTGGTTGAAGTGGCTCCCCATTGGTTCTGTAAAGCACTTTGGGTGTCCTGAAAAGCGATATATAAATGCAACATTCATTCATTCATATAACAACGGACTTCACCTGGTATAACTTCAGGAAGATCAGGCATTTTCTGACTGAGTATGCAGCTCAGCTCATGTTAGCTCATGACTAGACTATTGCAACTCCTTACTAGCAGGATTTCCAGCTCACGCCCATCAGACCACTGCAGATGATTCACAATGCGGCAGCATGTCTGATATTCAATCAGCCTAAACATTATCACGTCACTCCCCTCCATGTCTGTCTTCACAAGCTCCTGATGGTGGAACGAGATGTCAAACCACGTCCAGTCATTAGACTCCCTCTCCACTTTCAAAAAACACCTCAAGACCCATCTGCTCCCTCAATTCCTCTACTAGTCAAGCCAAGTGAGAAGTCAAAATTAATCTATAAAGCACAATGAATAAGAACAATAGTTGTCTGAAGTGCTGCAAAAATCTAATAAGACCGTAACAATAAAACAGAAAAAGAAATCAGCTCTCTTACTGAGTTAAATGCCAAGGAATAAAAATGTGTCATAAGATGGAATGTAAAAACCTGGAGTTCTGACTATCACCAACACGAAGGGCATTACATGGTCAAGTCGGTGTGAGACAAAAACCTGCATGCCCCTTTCAAAATCATTAAATGATAAAAAAAGGCTTGACATTAGATAAAAGGTCACTCGGTACTCAGCTGAAAAAAGCCAGCTTTGATAACTGAGGTTTTTTTGTTTGGGATTTAAAGTCACTGCTCTTTCTGACCCCCATGCTTTTCACAGTGGGTTCTGGTTCCAGGTCACGCGAGTACAGTAAAGGAGCGCTTAATTTTTTGGTCTGTAGCGCAGGTTTCTTCCACCAGGTGGCAGACTTGCTTCACGTCGCTGTGTGATCAGCGAAAGGTGCGGACTGTCGTTGAGAGCTTCAGTCAATCACACACATACATTCAGAAGCCATACATACGATAAAAAAATGCACAAAGGTTTTTAAAAAATACATATTTTAATAGAAATTTTATTTCTAGTGTTCTATCCCCATGTACCTACAAATTAATTCTTAAGGACAGTAGCTTTATGATTTATGGTGTGTACCAAAAATTCCAAAGTTGAAAAAACTTCACATTGCATGATGTTGTTACAGTATTCACAGTATACAGTATTAACTTTTAATCATAGAGAAGCTATGATGTGATGGTCATGATCTACGCTTGAATCTACGAGTTCACTGAGTGTGACTGATGTGTAAGTGGACAGGCAATTGTTGCATGATTAAAATAAACATATCACTTTGAACCAGGTCCTTTCAGATTAACATGATAATAGACACACCAGACGAGGAAACACTACACCATAAATTTTAACCCATATTTTCAATATAGTGTGCTCTTCTATATACCAGACAGTTCAAAAAATGTCGAGACAGTCACTTCCTAAGTATCAAAGTGCATCCAACCCAGGGTACAGGGAATCACCGGTGTTTAAGGTTTTGTTCTCCAGAGCTGTGGGATTAACTTGATTACCAGACTATGGCACGGAGTTTGGCACAGCCAAATGCACACCGCCCTTCTGCCTAGGGTCACTTTTCAAGGCACACTTCGTAGGATTCTCGTGGGCGGCACTTTGGGGAAGACCTTTTGGAGGATGCTGGATTCCTGTCACTGCAGACCCCCTTGAGTCAATCTACTTTGTCTTTCTGTGTTCACCTTGGGGCTCAGTCTCTAGGAACAGCCTTAATGTGAAACCGGCGTTATATTGCAGTCCCATTTGAAGGAATACTGGGGAACTGTTTTTCATAAAGGGCTACTGTGTACTGTAGCTCAGGGGTGATCAGGCCCAGGCACTGCTTCCTGATTGGTCCCTTCAGTTCAGGATTGAGGTTATAACCTTGGATGACAGCAGCACCATACTGTAAGGGTGTCATGTCTTGTTCCTTCACCTGAGAGGGATCCACAGCCCCCCCCTCCAGCAGGCATGTTTTCATGAGCTGCTCCCTTTTCTGCTTTAGCATGGCCACCTCTTGCTTCATTCTTTCTTGCCCCACCATCATGTCCACCTTCCTCCAGAAGGTGGCGTTGAAGTGAAGGTAGATCTTCCAGTCCAACGAATTCCACACTTTGATCTTGTCTATAGTGTCTGGATGCAGCTTCATCCTGGAATCATTATTTCTGCTGTTTATCTTAAAGGAGACCACATCATCAAGTGTCCAGCAAAGGGCATTCTTCAGCAGGATCATGGACTCGTCAAAGTAATCCGACAGAAGAATGAGGTCAAAGTTTTTCTCAATCAGGCTGATGGCAAGTTGGGCCTGCGTCATCTCATTGAAGCCAAAGTCAAAGGCAAGGAGGTTCTTCGCATAGTAGCTGCTGGGCAATGATGTGTTATAGAACTTCCCTGGATCAGCCAGGAACTCATCTAGGCTGTTGACCATCTGAAATATTTCAGCTTTGAAGTACATGAAAATGGATTCCATCATAGATACTGGATTTCGCAAGATGGAGAAATGGAATGTGTCTACTGGCATAACCTTGTTTACCTGTTTAGGAAAGATTAAAAAACATGCAAAAATTATTTTATAATATTATATTTATAGATTAATTAGGGACATTAAAATATATTTTCCTTAGAAAATAGTAGTGATGGCAAAAATAATTTCTAAATCATTTGCGGTATTTTTAGAGCCCACTAGATGGTGCTGTTTTCAAAAAAGGGCTCAAAGCAACTGGGCTCAAAAAATACGCTAAATAGTTCATGAGGCGTTGTTTTTGGCCATTTCTAGAAAATAGACAGTTATACTTAGAGTATGTGCAACTGTGTAGTAGTTCGCTTGCATCCAATAAAGCAAGTTCACAATGGAGATGCAGTCAGTCCTGCTACAATGCGACTAATGCGCTCCTGAAAAATCTCGCCTTCACAAAAATCACGTACTAAAATATACATATCCAATCAGAAAATAGGGTTAGGGGAATGAAACTCCATAGCTTAGGAAAATTCACACCAAATGAAATAAATTCAACAACAAAACAGTTATACCAGTGGCCAATAATGACATTGAATACATTTTAAAGAAGAAATAATAATACATTAATAAATTATAAAACCCATCTCCTATGGGTCTTACGAGTCTCATGAGAATTGCCTAGCAACCGTTTCAACTGATTAGTATTAGCTTGTATTAGCCAGGAGAAAAGTACTACACAAAGTCAGAAAGGAAATCGGGACTGTAAATAAACATCTTTTCTACCCTCTCTGATCAGACTGCAGATAACCATGGCAAGTGGATTCAAAGAAAGGTTGGCTGAGGAAGCAGAAAAATACAGGCTTCCTCACTATGAGATTATAAAGATTCCCAGTGGGCTGCACACTACAGTGCAATACATGTTCGTAACTGCAATGCCAAATACTTGTCTATGTCCTACCATACTTTAAGTACATAATGCATGGTTAGTTTTAGTAAAATTCAAATTTTTAGTATAACATCCATACCACACTTCGTGAGTGTGACTTAAGATCAGCGTTGCTCTATAGCGCCACCCAAGGCCTGGCATCAAAGTACATGGTTGTCTGGCTTATTGGCACATGAAGTGCACACATTCAGGAGCACAGGTGGTCTGGCACTATGGCTTACACAAGTGGCATGTCCACGTCTGCAGTAAGAGTGAATCGGCCCAGAGAAGTACTCACCTCATGTGGCACAAACCTCATGTGGTTACACATAATGTGATATATTGGGATGAACTTCGAGAGGAAACCCTGAACAAAATCAGCCGAGAACATGTCGGGGTAGGCAAACTGGTTCTGCTTGCCAGGAGGCAGAGCAAATGTCAGGTTCCTGCTGTCCCCATAGCGGTAGAGGATGTTCTGAATGGTGCTGCTGCCAGTTTTGTGCGTCTTCAGGAAAAAGATGTGTCTCTTCGGCTGGCAGGAGGCCACCCTCTGCATTGCTGGTCTGGTGGCAAGTCGTGTGCTTGGTTCACCGTCCATGACTCTGCCCGGTGCTGAGACCAGTGCACCGTCAGACCATTTATTAAAGGGGAACTTCATGTTGAAGAAATTCTTATTGAAAATCTCATTCAGAGTTTCGTTCTTCCTAAAAAGAAAATCATCAGAAAAACGTGACTATGGCAGTGCAGGAGCTCCATGTTCGATCCCTAGCCTCTCACCTCCAAGGTTATGAATTTATTTCTAAGCCCTGGTTGTGTGGGTGGAGTTTGTATACTCTCCAGGTATTTCTCAGTCACAAAGCACAAACGGTGGTCTTAAAATTCCTGAAGCACTGGCACTTACCTGGACAGCCTGACCACATCCAGCAGCTGAATGGCCACGCAGAAGAGGCCCAGTAACATGAGACCCAGCCACACAAAGCGCAGGCGAGTCCACAGCCTTCCCTTCAGCCACCTACAGGGGGCAGCAATGATCCAAAAAGTTTTACCCTTGTTAAACCTAAAGCAACCACCTTATATGGTGCAACTGTTGTGTCTGTGTGTGTTTGTATGCAGGTTACTAATCTTATTTTTTTAATTATCACTAGGTGGTGATAGCTACATAAATCAAAAGCAGGAAAAGACTCAATAGTTAAGCAGATATTAAGAAGTTACTCTAAGCCATTAATATGTTTGTGCATGTGTGCATGTATGTAAGTGTAATAACATGTAATCATAGCACTTTATCTTGTGGCTACAAACAGCACAAAGTTTTCAATTTTCACATCTGCTTCTGAAAAAAACACCAAAACCATGGAAACGTGTTTGTGTTTGTCACGAGTATTCATTAGTTTTTTTGCCTTTTGTGCTAATTGCATTAATGTGAGACTCAAAAATGTATTACATGAAATTTCACTACACCTTCTATGAACTTGGCGAGTCCCAGGCAATTAAAGAACACTGACTTTTTGGATCTGTTCATCGGCTTGCTCAAATTAGCAGACCTGATCAACCCTGTCCACTAAAGGGGGACGTTCTTAATCCACTGTTAGCATGCATATCTTGCGCAGCTCTGCCCAAAAACAGACTTTCACAGGGCAGCAAAATGTAGGTAGGTAGAAAACTTGTAATGTGTAAAATGTGTAATGCTATCCCAAGCATAGAGAGCATCGGCAAGTTTTTAATTGCAATGCACAGATATCATGAGTTTTTATAGAACAGGGAGTGAACTTTCAGCTGGTTTTGATTTTGCAGTCATTTTCTCTGAGAGACCTCTGTGTGTGTGTGTGTGTGTGTGTGTGTGTGTGTGTGTGTGTATACCCACATGCGTGTACCTATGTCTTCATGCAGTATGTTTGGTGTTGTTTGAATGTATAGAGCACAGGTTAGTGTGTGTGTGTGTGTGTGTGGATTAGGTTTATATTACATTGTAGGGCCCAAACATCCCCCACAATGTGATAAAAACCTGTTATTTTGATTTTGTGGGGACCATTTTCAGGTCCCCACAAAGATCTGTGAATGCAATCAAAAAACAAAAAATGCCAAAAGGCTTAGGATGCTGTCAACTGTAACTTTTCCTTTTCTTTCTTTCTGTGTGTGTGTGTGTGTGTGTGTGTTGGGGGGGGGCAGTAAGAGCAAGTGTTTCTGTCAGTAGGTGCTGCTTTCTAGGACTCCACCCACAAGGGTGAGCCAGAGGGAGGGAGCTGACATCATAATAACGTCACCTCACAGAAGTGCCTTTTGATGCGTTTCATGGAGGGTGGTCACACCCTCTACACAGCAACAGTTACGCTGAGCATGTGCAGTATGATTACTAAGAGTAATTGGCCAGGCCTAAGGTATAGACTGATAAAACAGATACCCCTGCCAACAGAGTGAACACGCAACCTGAACCCAGGGAATTTCATTGAGTTTGTAAGGACTGATCGTGTTCCACTGTCTACACTGCAGCCAGCCCCCTTTGCCGTTCACCTTACTCAGAGTACTGACATCTGCACCTGATTTTCCTAACTGACTAGGCTGCTTAACTGGTCTAGCTGGCCTTGTACCAACAAGTCTAGGCTTACAGTTTCAATGTACCATGTGCATCAACAATAAAGGCATTGATTCACTCATGTATTTTAGCATGAATTTCAAGAGTAAGTTAAACAATGTCAAGAAATTGTGTGTACAGTATATGAAATTTATGCTTTACAAATATATTTTCATTTATGTGACACTGTATGTGAAATAAGATTTTTTCCTATATTTTAGGTCATTCATTTAAAAGAAGCTACAGAACTTGCTTTATTGGATGCAAGCGAACTACTACACAGTTGCACATACTCTAATGCAAAGTTACACTATGGGTCTCCTCTCTGGGATTTGAGTCGATGACAGATGGGTTATTAGCGCAATATTGCACTAGGTGAGCTACAAGAACAGAAAACATTTGTGTGGGGATTCTAGTGGAAATTTACATGCTTATTTCTGCAAATAGTAAGTTGCAGTGCTTTTGGGGGGCTGGGGTCATCCTGGAATTTTCAAGTTTGTCCTGGAAAAAAATTATTTCATCTCAGAGATCAAGAATTACTAGGTGTCAAGTTACTCAAGAACTATAAACAGCCTCTAGCTAGTATTTTAAATAATTTATTACAAACAAAGACAGATCACACCCTCTACACAGTGACAGCTACCTCAGGTAGGTGCAGGATGATTACTAAATTATGTCATCCCTGTTGTATCATTACTTCAACAGTTAGGCTGGTAAACAAGCTCTAGCCTCAATGAAAATGTACAGAAAAAGAGAAGATAAGACAATGAACAAGACTTCATACACAAATCTTAACCCTAAACTACCCGTTGCAGATAACAGAAGTTGCCTCAAGCTGTAGATCCTCCTGAGTGCAGTTTGCCACCTGCATTCTGAAGCTAAAAAATTACCTAAAGAGAGGATTCACTTGCGTGCAACTCAGAGTCCACTCCACCTGTTCAGAGGCCCAATAACCAAGGGGGGGGGGGATTGCCCCTGCTAACCCAAGTTAACATATACTGTAATAGCAGACAGAGAGTACTGAAGCATAAAATCTGTAAGACAGAAACGGTCAAACCTGTACAGAATCTGTAATCTGTCCTATCCAACATTTTATTTGTTTTTTTTTTTAAAACAGCCGCCATTTTCTCGCACTTTTACAATAGACTGCATTTGTTATCTGCAAAAATTCACCACTTAAATCTGATAGGACCTGTAACATTTAAAACTGGCCAAACACTGAATTTTACTAGCTGTGGTTCAAAGCAGACATGTAGCCAGGTCATAAAATTATAAGTTTGAACCCCCCCCACCCCGGTCAATCAGTACAGCCCAATCAGAAGGGCTGCTGGCCCTTCGAAATTAATTTCTGGTTACACCCCTGGTTTATATAAAGTAATCACAGAGAGCCCTACTTTTACTTGCATAGTGTTTTTTTTTAAAAAACAGTTCTTGTGTCAAGATTTGAGGTGGTAATATTACCACAAATAAATCTGAAAAAAGAAAATAGTAATACTATATGAGGTGTTTCTGTCTTTTTACCCTGTGGCATGTCCAACACATACAATCAGAGGTGCAGCGACAGGACAAGCAGGGCAGGCAATGGCCTGGGGCCCTACGCTGGAAGGGGCCCCCGAGGGTGACCGATTACAAAGTACAATGCAATGACAAATCTGCTACACTATAATACCAAAAGTATTGGGACACCCCTCCAAATCATTGAATTCAGTTATCACTGCCATAGCAACAGGTGTATAAAATCAACACCTAGGCATGCAGACTGGTTCTATAAACACTTGCGAAAGAATGGGTCACTCTCAGGAGCTCAGTGAATTCAAGCGTGGTACCGTGATAGGATGCCACCTGTGCAATAAGTCCATTCGTGAAATTTCCTTAGGCCGCATAAAATTACAGAGTGGGCGACAATGCGTGCTGAGGCGCACAGTGTGCAGAAGTTGCCAACCATCTGCAGAGTCAATAGCTACAGACCTCCAAACTTCGTGTGACCTTCAGATTAGCTCAAGAACAGTGCGTAGAGAACTTCATGGAATGGGTTTCCATGGCCGAACAGCTGCATCCAAGCCTTACATCGCCAAGCACAATGCAAAGCGTTGAAAGCACAGTGCCACTGGACTCTAGAGCAGTGGAGACGTGTTCTCTGGAGTGATGAATCACGCTTGTGAATCGCGCTGGAAATCTGATTGATGAGCCTGGGTTTGACGGTTGCCAGGAGAAACAGTACTTGCCTGACTGCATTGTGCCAAGTGTAAAGTTTAGTGGAGGTTTATGGTGTAGGGTTGTTTTTCAAGGGTTGGGCTTAGCCCCTTAGTTCCAGTGAAAGGAACTCTTAATGCCGCAGCATTCAAAGACATTTTGGACAATTTCGTGCTACTAACTTTCTGGGAACAGTTTGGGGATGGACCCTTCCTGTTCCAACATGACTGCGCACAAGTGTGTGGTTTGGTGGAACTTGACTGGCCTGCACAGACCTCTGACCTCAACCCGATAGAAGACCTTTGGAATGAATTACAGCGGAGACTGCGAGCCTGGACTTCTCGTCCAACATCAGTGCCTGACCTTACAAATGCTCTCCTGGAAGAATGGTCAAAAAGTCCATAAACACACTCCTAAACCTTGCACACAGCCTTCCCAGTAAAGTTGAAGCTCTTATAGCTACAAAGGTTGGGCCAACTTCATATTAAAGCCTATGTATTAAGAATGGGATGTCATTAAAGTTCATGTGTGTGTAAAAGCAGGTGTCCCAATACTTTTGGCAATATAATGTATTTTTGTGTTTTCTGTTTTTCACAAAATTGAAAATAAAGGTAGTGTGGTTAATACATTCTCTTTGTTGATTGTATTAATTTACATTCACAAAAAAATAAAGGTAATAAATGTTACCATGTGGGGGTGGGGGAGTTGGAAGGCCCATGGAGTTTTTAGCCTAAGACCCCCAGAGTCTGCAGAATTGCCTCTGCATACCACTGACAATTAGCCAGGCACATAGCCAGGTACCAGTGACGGGCACAGACTATTTGAGGCGCAGGGATTTGAAGGGGGTGGGCATGGGTCACCAGAACATTTTGATTATCACTATCAAAAAAGTCCACTCAGAACATCAAAAGGGGGCACTTTTAATCATTCGGGCAAAATGGCCACCCCAGTCGGCAAACCCTACAGAAGTGGATTTTTGCCAAGCACTCAACAAAATTTATTTAACTGCAGGCCTGCACAGGGCTCAGCATCTTCCTCATCCTCCTGATCTTTCCACTGTACCAAGTGTTCCTGTCCCACCCCTGACTGGATTAGGCCCAATAAAAACACAAAACATTTTTTTTCCATGATAAAATAGATTAATTCACTTCTGGTCTGCAAACCTGTGATGACTGAAGCTCTTGGTTTCATGTCATGGTGACATTTGACCAGATCATGTGAACAGCAGTGTTCCCTCTAATACTGAGCAGTGTGCCCGGGTATATGGTCAAAAGCAAAGTTAGCCACGTGTATGCGGGGGTGAAAGTTGGGGGGATTCCAAAGCCCCCTTGAGTACCTGGGGTACTCAAAGCCTTCGGGAGCCCCCACCTTGGATGAGTGGAAACAATCAGAGAGCTAATAGGGTCAGGCCTGATTGGGAATGGGGGCTGGTGTGGTGCTGAGGCGTCGCCTGCTGCATGGTGGCACTTGGGTCCCAGTTTGAGGCGACCCATCCGGGTGGGCGCGTGGAACGTCTTGTCTCTCCGGCAAGATGACCACCGTCCTCTGCTGCCAGGGGAGCTTCGTAAACTCCGCGTTTTGGTGGCAGCACTCTCTGAGGTATGCAGACCGGGGAATGGCCAGATCTCTGTAGGTGGGTATATCTGCTTTTGGTTTGGTCGGTCTGATGGCTGCCAAACTCAGTGAGTAGCTGTTGCTGTAGTGGATCAGCTCCTTCTGATGGTGTCTGATGTCACTCCTTTCAACGAGCGTATTATGGGTGACTTCAGTACGACCACTGGCACTAACAGGGTTGGCTATGAGGATTGTATCGGTCCCCATGGGTCTGGAGACCGTGGTGAAAGTGGCTCCATGTTCATTGACTTTGTGAAAGGTCAGGGACTACGAGTCACTGGATCCTGGTTCCAAGGCCCTGAGCTGTAGCATTGGACTTGGTACTCCAATACTGTTGGTGTGGCGAAAGAGATCGATCACATCCTTGTAGGCAGACGCTGGAGGCTCCTGCAGAACTGCAGGGTCTACAGAAGTGTCCAGTTTGTGAATTCTGACCACAGACTTGTTGTTGCTACTCTGAAGATTCAGCTTAGATCCAGTAGGCTACAGAGCATGTGAGAGGAGTGGAGCGGTGAGAATTTCCGCTCCTCGCTCACGAGGCTGTTGGCTCCGCCCACTCCTCCGCTCTAATTCGCACTAAGTCGCTCCGCTCAACATCGCTCCTCGCTCCACTAAAACGTCCTCCCGCTCCAGTCAAATCGCTCCACGCTCGCTCCAGTTTAAAAGAGGGACAAATAATCTGCATGCCTAACAAACGTCACATTAAACCGAAGCCTTATATCATAAAGAAATATGAGCAATGGCAACATTGCCACTCAGAAAATATTTATTTTTAAGCAACATATAGGCAACAACGGACAGGTTTGGCAATGGGATTGCGGGTATCCTGGTTAAAGACAAAGATCCAGTCATTTAATGACTTCTTGGGCACAGCCATCAGTAGTGTGTCTGTCTGCGGGGAGAATGTCAACCTTGTTGAGAGATTTACCTACATCAGCAGTGACATTCATGTCTGGTGACTCTTCCTATGAAGTCAGTAGACAGATTGGAAGAGCATGGGGGCTCATGAGGTCTCTGGAAAGGGATGTGTGTTGTTCCTGATATCTTTGCAAGAGGACGAAGGTCCAAGTCTTTACAGTCCTGGTGCTCCCTGTCTTGCTATATGGCTGTGAGACATGGATGCTATCCAGTGACCTGAGATGAAGACTGGACTCCATCGGTACTGTGTCTCTTCGGAGAATGCTTGGGTACCGCTGGTTTGACTTTGTGTCCCGAATGAGGCACATTACCTGCATTGTGAGGGAGCGTCAGTTATGGCATTACGGCCATGTGGCACGTTTCCCTGAGGGTGATCCGGCTCACAGCATGCTCATTGCTGAGGACCCAAGCAGCTAGACCAGGCCAAGGGGACACCCACGTAACACCTGGCTGCGGCAGTTGGGTGGCCATTTCCGGTGAGTGGGACTGGACCATGTATCTGCCTGGGGGATCACTGGCCAGGATCCTGAGGAGTTTCACTTTATGGTGGGTGCGGCAACGCGCTGCACCAGTGTATGCTCCCCGACCTGACCTGACCTGACCTGGACCCCAAATCCCTAACGGCCCCTTATAGGTGTGGTTCACGAGCTTCTGAATCATTTGCAGATCTGCCAGAAACCCTTCAGCGATGACAGCTGTTTGTCAAAGGTTATCGATAAGGCATGCAAACCCCTCAGCCCACCCTGTGCTAAAACAGCTCTTATGCAAACAGACGCTACTTCATGCCTGTGCTTCCTGGACAGGGGCCAGGCTCACGGCTCACCTGCACTGGATAAGCAGTTTGAAGTCAGGCTGATGGAAAATGTAATAGCACATATATGCTGAGCACACAGGGCGAGATACGGGAGAATTTGCTGACCTGCTGTGACGGGAACGTTTATTCCATGTTTATTAATTCGGTAACATTTATTATTTCAGACTTTGGTTGTAAAAAGCTCATTCAGTGACAAAGTCCCAGCTGCAGAAAACCACTCACTTGCCACTACTGGGTTCAGCTTTTGAAATGTCAAGTACATTTTTAAGACAATAAAAAATATTGATTGTGGTTGTGGGTAGTGGAACGATGGTGATTCTGTCATTGTCACATGATCCCATTATCCAAAAAGTGCATGTCTACAATGATGAAAATAAGAGTTTACCCTGCTATGTACCCAGAGTTTACCCTGCTATGTACCCAGAGTTTACCCTGCTATGTACCCAGAGTTTACCCTGCTATGTACCCAGAGTTTACCCTGCTATGTACTGTGTTTATCACCCACATAGCCATGCAGTAACATTACAGGTTTGATGAACCCCTCCCCCAAATTTGTTTGATCCCAACCACACAAGTAGCCAGGTAGTAAAATAATGAGTTTCAACCCCCCCCCCCGAAATTTGAAGACACCTCGCTCAAATATTTCACCTGTAAAGTCTCAAATATCATTGCAGATTTCAGAATCACACAATTGTATTTGTACAACTGAAGCTTTTATCGGAAGTGATTTACATTTTAGAAAGCGGGCTCAGCCAGGCCCCAAAACCGTTGAGGTTAAGGGTCTTGCTCAAGGGGCCAACAGTGACGTCACTCTGTCAGCCAATGGATCTGAACCAGTGTACTTTGTTCAGTTTCATCACTCTAGTACCCAAAATCACATTAACAATAATGTAAAATGTTACATAAGTTCATTATAATTTGCCAATAATTATGCATATGAGTTACTTGTTACTGTATTCAAGTAAATGCTTCTTTTATAAATTAGGACACTAGTGTAAAACACTCAGTTCCAGGGTACAGACATTCTATGCCTGATTGGTGCTGGAATACGGTGCACAGAGGTCTCCTGTGGGCATTTATGGGTTACATTGTCCGATCGCTATACTGCCTGTCTTTATTTAAAATTATTTTAAGTGTTTTTAGATAATATACATACTTAGCTCTCTTTAGTCATCTACTGTAATTGGTGTAATTTGACAACAAAACATGCTTTCTTAAAGAAACATTGTAAATGTATAGGAGGATGTGAAAAAATAGTCTAGGTTAGCTGGCGTGTAAATCACAGTAAAAACTTGACTTTACAATAAAAGGTAAAAATGCTTCGATATACATGCCTGATTATAGACGGGATTGAGCTCCAGAAGAAGCATCTTTGATCTTTATCTTTTTTTCTTTTAGAAGAGATCATGGTGCCTACAGGAGTCCAGAAACCGCTTAGTAATGTCTCAAGTCGCCTTGGAAGTCGGATCATACTAACCTGCTGCGCAATCTTCACACCAGGGTCATGCACCATCAAAAGTCTCCTCCCCGCTCAAAATTCTCTCTCTTCGTTGCCGCTGAAGGGTGGAGACGTGTGCAGGCTCAGGCATGCAGCGTGCGTAATACCATCTCCACATAAAGGAAACAGGGCTGTTTTGTCATTAACTGTAAATTTGCATTGCACCTGTTGTTACCTCTTTGAAGAAGCAGTGAAGATGTGACGCAAGGGCAAGTATTACAAAGTAGCAAAGCTATTCTTACTTGATGGAAAAGTTTGACAAATATATCATTAACTGGCATACAGACTGCTTGTATTCAAAACAAATGAAGGCCAACAATGAGATAAAACGAAAACGCTACGATCATTTATCACCAATTTTATTATTAATATTCTTAGTTTAAATTACATCTGTAGAGGTGGGAATTGAGGTGACAATTGAAAAAAAAATCAATTTAATTAATTTAAAATAAAAACTACTTTCATTTGTCTATTAACATGTAATTTCTCCATATATACATATAAATTAAGAGCTTGATTCCAAATATCCATCGATCCACTTTCTTAAACCAAATGTATTTAAATGTAAATTTAAATGTAAAATCTGAAGTTTTGGTCAGTTTCTTACTCGTGTTATTGCATCATGAGACATTATTTTTGTCATGGATTTTTTAATATTCAGTGTATGTTTCAGTGTATCTGCATTTAATAAAGGATTCCCTTTTAAATTGTTTTGTTAACTGTACTCTTTCTACTGACATATTTTATAACATCCTAAATTATAACCATCTGCATGTATTGTTAAACAGCTTCATATACAACTCTGCAAAAAAATGAATTTATTCTTAGTCAAGAAACATGCAAATCAAAAGGTTGAGTTACACAAATAGACCAAAATTGCATTTGACATTTTTTGCATTTTAAGTAACATACACTTAATAAGGACAATATTTCATCAAAAAGAAAAAATCACCTTGTCATAACAGAACCATAACAGCAACGACAACATGTAACACCAGTGATGGAAAAAGTTCATTGGAAAGACAGAGAGCAACATTATAAATGCAACACTGCAAAGGGAAAAATGTCAAGTGTTTATTAAATACTTTGTGCAAAAATATGTAAGGTAGTACAAATACAGTATGATGGGTTCGCAGTGCAGATGCAGACAGCAGTCATTTTTGTTTTCACAGTCTATGCTGTAGGTAAGTAAGCAAAGTAAATTAAGTAAAGTAAGAGTAACAACAAGCAAACAATACAAATGAACGATAAAAGGTTCCAAAGGTGTGACGCCAGTGACATTTTTGATTAAAATGGAGGATTTTGTAAATTGCCTGTCACATGGGCTAAAGGGCAGCGTGTATAACTTCTACAATTCAGTTTCATTTTTAGATTTTCTTGCATTATTTTAACAAAATTTCAATTATCCACCCCTCACAGCTCATAATACCAATGGCATGTAGAAGTTATGTGTTGCATGAGAAAATTAAATAAAATTATATATATAATATATAGCACCAGTGACAAAAATCAACCTACATGTTTTTGAATGCAATATAATGTTAATGTATTTTGTAAACATGGATCTGTTTTATACAACTGTATCATTTAAACCTTTTAAAAAAAATGTATATTAAAAAGTTTTCACAAATGTTAAAATTTGGCAAGCTATTTTACAGATATAAAGCAACTATGAAACAGAAAACAATAGGAAAATCTAATAAATCATGAGGTATCACTTAATAAAACATCAACCGTGAGAATGTACATGCAAAAACCCTGGCGCTTTGGCTCCCTTGTTGGCATGTTTTTAAACCCTGCAGCCTCTATGACAGGGTTTCCCACCCCAAACGGAGAATGATCCACACATTTTAGTTGTATATTGTGTTATTTCGCTGACTTGCAAATCCAGTTTTACATATGTATGTTATACTAATGTTAACCAGAGGCGGAGTCAGACATTTTATACACCCGGGGCTTAGCCCCAAAGGGTAGTATGCATGTGGGATTTGGGGGGGGGGGGGGTGGGTCGGGGTTAGAAATGACTGAAAAACATGCCGTGAAGTTGAAGATTTATTAGGCTGTGACTCTACTAACCTATCAGAAGCTTCTTAAGCTCAGAATGGAATCGTCTGGAGTTTTCTTATTAATTAAAGACACAATAAACTTAGTGTATATATACTCCTAAATTTGATGAAAGTGATAAAAAATAGACATCTCTCTCTCTCTTTATTCTGACATTTAACTAATTCAAAAGATATTTCAATATTTATTTATATAAAACAAAAAAGTTTACTCTAAATTGATGTTTAACAGTAAAAAAAATGTTTTTATGTTTTTTCCCTAAAGTGTATGTAAATATTTGGTTTCAACTGTGAATATGCTGCTGTGTATTGAAATTCCTCTTTTTTTGCATAGAAATATATTGAACAACATACAAAGCATAATATATAAAATAACATTTACCTGAGTTTTTTTCTGTGAAAGAAGCCCCTTATGTCCATTGTTGTGTACACCAGTACATAACTGAAACCGATTTAGAGTGCTTTATTTAGCCGTGGAGGGTAAAAACTGAAAATATGAAATAAACACACATGTAACCTAAGACTCTCTAAAAAAACAGCATTGTTGTTCGGCTTTTCATTTCGCCATTTCTTGATTCACTCGAAGAGCAAGTAACGTAATATGGGTCAAGTGATCAGTTTGATATCAATCTTTTGTCAGCGTCATATTTACATTATTTGTACAGTACGAATGATTTGCTTTGGTACCTGGTCAAACTTAAGCTCTCCTCTGTCTGCCTGTCTGCACTTCTCCTACAGCAAATTCGCTGGCAGCAGCTTCTCCCCCCTCGCTCACATGCGTAAGTGCTGTGCTCAGTCGCCTAGTGCCTGAGCTCGGATCATACCAAAATTATGGGGAATTTACGACTGTGCGCTATGTGCTTCGAATATTGTGTGTAGTTTTTGTTTTATACAGTTGTCAGTCAGGCATCTAACTATGAAATAAATTACACTCCAAAAGACCCTGGGCTTCTGAAACAACAACCCGGGCTTAAGCCCAGTAAGCCACCCCCCCGCTCCGCCAATGATGTTAACTAACGTGATTTGCAAACCTGTTTATACTGGCAGGGTACCCGGAGGCTCAACACCAAATATTGTTATTGTTTTCTTGGCAGTTGTTATTCCTAAATCCTGAAAAAGGAAACTTCTTTGTGTTTGACAGTTTCAGTTTGAGGATTATTTGTCACATGCTGTCTGTTATGTCCACCTGACCCTCCTCTCTCCTCCCTAGCGTGGCATTAACAAGTCATGCCTGTTACTCGTTTGTCTTACCTCTCATTCCTAACCCTCATGTTAATCACTGCCAGCTGCCTCTTGTTAGCTCCCTTCTTAGTCTAGTGTAACCTCCTGAGACCCCACCCATTCATTTATGTCCATTGTATTGAACATTTTATTTTTGCATCTATCTTTTCACTGATGTAAGGAAACATATTTATTCCTGTTGTGCACTAAAGAAGACATGCTGTGAAATTAAAAATAAAAATACATTTGAAAAAATCTAAATAGTAAGATGTCTTATTTCCTCCAAAGACAAATAACCTAAAATTGAAGGACACCTTTTTCCTTGGGTCTCAGGAGGATATATATGCTTCTCAGTCCTGTGTGTCAACCTTTTTTCATCCCCATTCTAGCCCTCTCTGTTTAAGCCCATTAAACCCCTTTTCTTTCACCAAAAACCCCTGCCCTCAAGTCATTTGTCCTGCATGTTGTGACACTATGGCGCTTGCGTACAAATGAAAATGATTCATGGATGGCAAAGGTTTTGACTCAATAATTGCAGAGTTCCAAACTTCCTCTGGCATTAACCCGAGCAAAAAAATGGTGCACTGGGAGCTTCATGGAATGAGCATCCATGGTCGAGCAGCTTCATGCACGGCTTACATCACTATGCATAAAACCAAGAATTGGATGGAGTGGTGTAAAGCACCCCATGACTGGACTCTGCAGCTGTAGAAACATCATCTGTGGAGTGACGAATCTCGCTTTTCTGTCTGGCAGTCTGATGGACAAGTCTGGGTTTGGCAGATGCCAGGAGAACATTGCCTGCCTGACTGCATTTGGTGGCGGAGGGATAATGGTATGAGGTTGTTTTTCAGGGGTTGACCACTCTTAAAAACTTTAGCGGTATTTACCAGTGGTAGGTTGAAGAACGTGTTAAACCAGCAAACTTTTAGGAGGAATAGTCCTACGGCAGCTGGAAGGCGAAATGAGCGAGTCCCGGAGCTGTGGTATATGCGACCGGACTGTTTGAACACCATGGACCAAATGATCTTTGAGATGGTCCGAAGCTTGCGCATGCGCACTCACGCAGATATTCCATTTCAAAATGGCGACACCAACGGAGCACCTGTTATTTCAAATAAACTCCTTTAACCAATCAAGTTTTTTGTCCATTACAATAATACCAGATAGCTCAGAAATACTTTCTAGACCTTGTTAATGTTGTAAATGACTATCATAGCTAGAAACAGGTGTTTTGTAATGGAATATCTACATATGTATACAGAGGCCCATTATCAGCAACAATTAGTCCTGTGTTCCAGTGGAATGTTGTGTTTGCTAATGCAAGTTTATCATTGTAAAAGGTTAATTGATCATTAGAAAACCCTTTTGCAATTATGTTTGCACAGATTAAAATCGTTGTGCTGATTAAAGAAGCAATATAATTGGTCTTCTTTAGACTAAATGGAGCATCTGCAATTGTGGATTCAAATACAAGCTCAAAATGGTCAGAAACAAAGAACTTTCTCCTGAAACTCATCAGTGTATACTTGTTCTGAGAAATGAGAATGAATGAAATTGCCAGGAAACTGAAGTTGAGATCCAAACTACGCAAGAACTATTTAGGGAAGAAGTAGTCAGCTGGTATTCGGTGTATTATGGAGTGGCCAGCACATAATTGTGCATAAGAAGTACCAATCAAACCTATCCAACTTGTGGGAGATGCTTCAGGAAGCACAGGGTGAAATCTCATCAGATTCCCTTCAACAAACTGGCATCTACTGTAGAATGCCCAAGGTCTACAAAGCTGTAATTGTTGCAAATGGAGTCTTTGATGAAAGCAAAGTTTGAAGAACAAAATTATTATTTTAATTTCAAAAATGATTATTTATAGCTATATTTCCTATTCAAACTCATTTCATGTATATTTTCATGGGAAACATGGAAATTTCTAAGTAACCCCAAACTTTTGAACAACTTAGGCGAGTCTGGCTCATAATATACGGAGCTAGTAAATTGCCGATTTAGTTTTATTCCTCCCGAATGAAGCAGCAAATTTGAGTTCTCTCCCCATGCCTGGTGTGTAATGCAACCTGCGCCTGAGAAGATCAATCAGTAGTTCTTGGTTTTCCAAAAGAGAAACCTTTTCTTCTCTTTGGTGGAGCAGGAGGTATGAGGTACCACAGTCCTTGGTTCTCCTCTTAATTGAATGATATTCCTAGCTGAGCTCTCTTATTTGACCTCAGGTTACAGTGCTGAAAACATCCCTTAAACCGCTGAGAGAAAGAAACATAGTCAGAGACCATTTGGCAATCAGATACTGGCCTGGAGCTTCTGCACGATGATTTCCCTGCATATGTCAAAGATGATGTCTGGGAAAGGTTCAGAAAGACTGTCAGTATCATAGTGTGTGTATATATAGCCCACTTTATTTCTAGTATTTCATTTGGAGTAAACAGTCTTATTTAAATTTATTCAAATTTTCTACAGGTGAGGGAGCTGTTTCTTTCTGCACTGACTGAGAACATTGAGAGCCGATTCCCAAACACAAGCAGTTTGTCTGTCTTCAGTGTGGTCTCTCCCTGACAGATTCTGACAAACTCTGCAGAATATGGGGATGCTGAGATGAACACCTGCAGAGCAGTTCCCAAGACTGAAGGAGGACCTAGTGTCTGAGTGAGATTCCAACAGACTGAGAGTGAGAAGTCCAGATCTGAAAGAATTTTACCAGTTATATTAACTGCACCACCACAGTCCATTGGTTTTAAAGAATAATTTTATCTTTGTTCACACTTTGCTGCACTTCAGACCAAATCCCTAGAGGAGGAGCTTCTGCGACTTCCAATCACCCACACAGCCACTCTCCGGACGGCAGATATGAAGCGGCTATTTCTGTCATGTCCTGGATGCCTGATCTTCCTGCCTCCTCCGTAATGTGGCCCTTAGTTCTTCTGTTGTCTCGTCAGCCCCAGTCCAGTCATTAACATCCGTCCTCCTGTTGCCTCTGCCCTTCCCTGTACTAAGCCTCACTGTTTTGACTCCTCACAGTCCTGTTGTTTGTCCCTGCTTTTGTAGTATTCAATAAAGCCACTTTTTTTCGTTTTCCTGATGCCTGCCCTCAAGTCCTTCAGCTTCCATACATGACAATTTCTTGCAGTCAACATTGTAATATATGGTTTAAAACACCATCACTATTTATACAGTATATGTATCCAAAAAATTTGAAGTGTCTTAATGTACCCCAACCCATAGTGCTGGGTGATATGGCAAAAAAAAATTATCATGACAATTTTTAAAATATGAAATCATAGTGATAGTTATAATAATAATAATAATTATTATTATTATTATTATAATTATTATTTCTTTAAGTCACTGCTCCCTTTTTGCTTAATGTTCCCTTCAAATTCCATGAGCAAATTAAGGACATGAAAAAGGTGATCAAATTTAATAGATTGGAAAATGAAATGTAATTTTAATAAATAAATCATGCGAAAATAAATTTTCTTGTTGGGCAGAGTAATAGTAGAACAGTCCGCTAATACGTTTTGTTGTTTTTCTTGGGCTTGTTCCAGGGAACTGGTTTGACTGTGGTTGGGCAATATGCTCTAAAGATAATATCACATTTTCATTGTGCATTCCCAGCAAAAGGTGTTGTTAGAGGTCTTTTATTGTTCAAAGAACTTGTATCTATTGTGTAGAACCACTGTCAAATACACACTGAGGATTCACTCTCAGTTCAGTTCAAGCATCATGCATCACCTACCCTTTCTTTGCCTATAAGCTTTTTGGGTAACATAGGAGACTCAAACTAACAATGATTTAGATTCAGATGAAAAAGGGGATTTATTGTTCATGTATCCTCATCCTTTTAAATTTAATTTATTTGATTATTTTATTGTTTCATTTTTGTGTTAAAAAAAATTCTTGTTGTAGTTAATGTACAACGGGGATCTTTGTTGGTGCAGCGCTCTACACAGCATCTCGGTGTGCTTGTATAAGTAGGAGGAGTCTCATAGTTGTATAGCCTCTTAGAATGTTTGTATCACAGTTTTTCCAGAGTGGGTGGGATATAGGAAGGTTTGGAATATCGTGTGCTTGTCACTTTCCTAATCTTCACATCATTTCCTTGAACACCGTTACTACCCAGATCACTGTTGCTGCCTTCAGTTTGCTGGTGTGTTTTTGCAGTATCGAAGCAGTGCTTCCTACAGTTACATAACATCGCCAACCTACAATGTTTTCTTACTATTCATTCCTTTGTATGCAGTAGGCTAGACTACTTTAATGCTGTATTATCTGGGAGCACACACTGCGCATTAAACAACCTACAGTGTATTGAATACACAGCAGCTTGCATTGTTACCGGGAGCAGGACGTTCAAATGCATAATCCCTGCTCTTTTTTCCCTGCATTGACTTCCAGTTCAGGACTGACTTCAAAGGTCTACTTACCTAAGAGGCACTCAAAGGTCTAGCACCTGCATACCTAACAGATCTGATTCAACTTGGGGGTGCATACTCATGCCACAGCTGTTGCACGTGTTTTTCTATCGTTCAGCTACAATATATACAGCTGTTACTGTGCAAACCGCTACATTTTGTCTTATAAAAAATACATATTTTCTAGTTGTATTGTTATTTTGGTAAATTCTCATTCTGTAACATCCATCCATATTCTGTATTTTCTTAGTCCTCTACAGGGTCACAGGGTCCAGAGCCTATTTTTAAACTGTGGATGGAAACTGGTGAACCTGGAGGAAAACCCACATGGAACAAATGTACCCACACACAGGAGCAGAGACTCCGACCCTGGTCCCAGAGAGGTTTAAGTTATCCACTGCACCATCATGCTGCCCCATTCTGTAACATGTTATCTGTAATAAAACAACAGGCATGTATTATATAGTATTAATGTTCAAGTAATGATAGAATACAATGAGGGACTGAAGTATCTCCCAATCAGAAAGCAGGAAGCTTTCCAGAACTTGGCAGTGAACTGTAGACCCCTGTCAGATACAAAACGTCGAAGATGAGTTGGGCTGCCTCCACACAGGATGGGGGCTTGGGTGCAGATACTAAATGGGTTGTCCTAGACAAACGATCGCCGATGGTCAAAACCCGAGTGTTACTGTCCAAATCTAGAAAGCCAGTATCAAAATCCAGGACAAGGTGGGACCATGGTCTCTTGGGAACTGGGAGATGATCAAGAAGACCAGCTAGTGGTCTGTTGCTGCTCTTGCATGGGGAACAAGAGGAGGAGGCCATTATGAAGTACCTGACATCTGAGAGGATGGATGACCACCAAAAAACACCAAGTGATGAAGGCGAAGGAGATACCAGGATATCAGGACAGGTTGGATGAATGGGCCCACTGAAGAACCTGGGAGCAGATAGGGGAGGGATATTACCTGGAGCAGGATCCGATCCTGGCATTTAGGAATCCTGGACCAGGGTCTCAATGTCCTATTGAGTTGTAGCATTCAGGCTTTGGGAGAGTAGGATGGTTCCTGGGTCTGACGGCTCTTCTGCTGGGGCAAACTTTTACCGTTTACTGTTCTTGGAGCATGGACGGTAGGACAAGATGAAATTGAATTGCAAGAAGAACGCCCATTAGGTTTGCCTTGAGTTGAGTCTCTTCACCATCCTTATGTACTTCAGATTCTAGTGATCTGGCCAAAGACCACTAGGGGGCAGCAGAAACTGGAAAAGCAACAAGAGAAATCTGAGGGCCACAGTTACTGGTAAAGGTACCATTGACATGCTTCCATATCTGTCATGACATGTTCTTGACGCTATTGGCCCTAGCCTAGTATCTATTATTAATTGCTCTCTGCACTCTGGCTGTGTTCCTGATTATTTCAAACATGCCGTTTTTCATCCATTGATCCATTGCTGAAAAACCTAATCTTGACCCTTCCATTATAAAAAACTATAGGCCCATCACAAAACTGCCATTCTATTTAAAAATCTTAGAAACGGTTGTTGAGCAACAACAGGCTACCCAACCTTGAGACAAACAAGCTTAGACCCCTTTCAATCATGGTTTTGAAAGAATCATTCCACAGAGACAGCACTACTAAAAGTTTCAAATTACCTACAAATGGCTGCAGATACTGGTAAGTGTACTAGTTTTTCTTGATCTCAGTTCGGCTTTTGACACAGTTGACCATAAAATCCTTTTAGATGGGTTAACCCACTCGGTAGATGGTACTGGATCAGCTTTAGCCTGGTTTTCGTCCTACTTAGCTGACAGGAGTTTTTCAGTTTGTGCGTGTGAGTTGACGTCAGCGAGATATGAAGCATACCTTTCAATCTTTGCATGCCAACTTTTCATTGGACACTCTGCATAACCTTTCTGATTAGGTCTTCCATGAATGCAGTGCACTCTGAAAATTGGCATTTCTGCAGATTTTGGTGGTTAGGCCTATATGCTCAGTGGTTAGTCTAGATGTCACATCCATAACGCTGGAACTGCCCATGTTCACCGTACTTTAGATTCATACCTTAAATGCTGATCTTCACTGAAATTTTTATGACATTAAATACCGCATATCACCATTTAATTTGAGTAATTGTTGAAATAAGGCTTGATTAGATAGATGATTTTTGAGTAAGTGCACATATTATCATCATCCTAGGATATTATTTCAAATTGCCATGCTAAATAACTAACTTAAAACTTTGTTACTGTGTCTCTCTGCATAATTTATCCTCTGCAGCATCATTTTCTTGTTCTTTTGTTCTGTTTCCATATACCTTTTCCAGTCCCTTTTCATGAGAACAGATGCTTTTTTTTCCTCACTAAAACTGTATGGATTCTAATGCGCATTGCACTTGAACTGTGAAATTGGAATTTCCAAGTTCCTAGTCGTAAATTTCAACTGGAAAGGTTGCAGGTTCCTCTACAACCCAGACTTCAGAATTTAATATGGCTGCACCTGTCATAGGCAGAAGTAAAAGCTGTGGTTACGTACTGTTTATTGGCACTTATGCCCTATTTGCGTCTGATTAAATTGGTTGTACACACAGTACTGTCCAACTGCTATCAGAGAGCATGTTGCTACAGTGTTGCATATCACGTAATGCACTGTTATCAACTGGTATTGCAAACAATGACTAACAATGAAACTGGCATTGCTAAATGGCTTCCCAACTTGTACTGGAACATTGTTACCTAAGAAGTAAAGTCAATCCCAGCTCTGACTTCTGACCTCTAAGTACAACACACCATAGTTCCACCATTATATATCTCCTGCATATTAATCAAGATATTTTGATGCAAAACTGATATGAACCTATGCGTACAATATGTCCCATCATAAATAACCTTGAACAAATTAAATATAGACTTGTACTATATACTGCAACTACATGTAAATTCAAGAACTGCAAAACATTCAGGGTACGCTTTAACACAAGGAGACACTTAGCTTCTACACCATTACAATAAATCTAGTGATAACCCGTCCAACATGTGGTGATGTATTAGGTCTGTGTCTTTTGTGCACCTTGTCCCCACAATATGATACAAACCTATTATTTTCCCTTGTTTGGACATTTTTCTGCTCCTCACAAGGGAAAATGCAGTTTTATGAAAATCTGTGACTGTAATCAAAAAACTAAAAATGCCAGAAATCTTGTATTTTGTTTGGTTACTTATGGTTAAGGTTAGGACTGGGTAGGGGTTAAGGCTGTCATGTTGGGATTAGAGTTGTGCCCAAAGAAATGAATGGACGATCCCCTCAAAGATCTGAATACAAACATTTGAGTGTGTGTGTGTGTGTGTGTGTTTGTGTGTGCGGGTATACCTATCCTTATGGGGACACAATGTTCCCATAATGTGATAAATATCCGTTTCTTTTCCCTTTCCCGGTTTCCTGGTCCCCATAAGGGAAAACTCTATTTTATAAAAATCGGTGACTGCTATGAAAAAACTGTCATGGTTGTCATAGTTAGCGTTAGCATTTTTCCCATAGAAATGAATGAGCAGTCCCCATAAGGATATGTTTATCCGATATGTGTGCGTGTGTGTGTGTGTGGACGCACATGTTAGCGGGGGAGTGTATTTTCAGAAATGGTTCATGACTTTTTGGTGTGGTTTCAGGGGGACTGAATGAGAAATGCCAAAAAAAACACTGTCTTTGCTTGCTTCAAGAAAATAATTACATGTATGCTATATTCAAAAAAAGGATTTAGAAAAAAATATTTTAATACAATTTTAATTTCAGGAATTTAAATCAAATCTGAAATGTACCGATGCACACATGAAATTATTAGTGTTACATACTCATGCACCCACAAATAAATTTTTTAGGACTGATGTTTTTTATACATTAACAATAATTCCACAGAATTTTCATTCATAAAACAAATTTCCTGGAATAAAAATCTGATTTACCTTTAGACCGTGAAGTGTGTGCAAAACCTTCCAAAATGTAAAAGTGAATGACAGATTGGTATCCTAGAGAGATTAAATCTCACCTATTTTCAGGTGTTAAGATTCCCAAGAGAAATTATCTTCTGATACAATGTGCGGCAGTGTATCTATTCACACTGCACAGTGTTCTTATTCACACTGCACAGTGTTCTTATTCACACTGCACAGTGTTCTTATTCACACTGCACAGTGTTCTTATTCACACTGCACAGTGTTCTTATTCACACTGCACAGTGTTCTTATTCACACTGCACAGTGTTCTTATTCACAGTATATAGTAAAAGCTTTCAGTCATAGAGAAAGCCCTGATGTCTTAGACATCATCTTAGCCTGAGGTGTGTGTTTCCCGCCTAATATAACTTATAAGTGGATAGACATTTTTGCATAATTTAAATAAACATTTCATTATATACTAGGCCCTTTTGGATTGACACAATCATCGACACAACACACTAGGGAAAAAAAGCCTTTTTCCTTGAAACAGTATAGTACACTGCTGTGATTCTTCACTGAGCTCTTTTGGCCGCTGTGCAGCCCAGCCGTAAGCCTCTCCTTCAGTTTCCAGGGCCGAGCTTCAAGAGTGTGCTTGCCAGCAACACAAACTTATAAGAAAGCATTAAAGTGCTCTTCTATATTACGGGACAGTTAAAAAAAGGCAAGAGACAGTCATTTCTTAAGGATCAAAGTGCATGCCACCTCGGGGCACAGAGAATCACAAGCTTTTAATATTTTGTCCTCAAGGATTGCTGGATTAATTTGATCAGCAGACTATGGCACGGAGTTTGGCACAGCCAAATGCACACCGCCATGGACATGCCTTCTGCCTAGGGTCACTCTTCAAGGCACACTTCGTAGGCTTCTTGTGGGCGGCACTTTGGGGAAGATCTTTTGGTGGCGGATGCTGGGATCCTGTTGCCGCAGACCCCCTTGTGCCAGTCGTTTTTCTGTGGATACCTTGGGGTTCAGGCTTCTTGAGCGACTGATAGTCGCCTTGCGTGAGGCTGGCTGCTTCTGGGACAAGTGCTGGTTGAAGGAAAGCTGGGGGAACTGTTTTTCATAAAGGGCTGCTGTGTACTGTAGCTCAGGGGTGATCAGGTCCAGGCACTGCTTCCTGATTGGTCCCTTCAGTTCAGGATTGAGGTTATAACCCTGGATAACGGCAGCACCATACTGGAAGGGTGATAAATCTTTGTCCTTCACCTGAGAGGGATCCACAGCCCCCCCCTCCAGCAGGCATGTTTTCGTGAGCTGCTCCCTTTTCTGCTTTAGCATGGCCACCTCTTGCTTCATCCTTTCTTGCCCCCCCATCAAGTCCACCGTCCTCCAGAAGGTGGCGTTGAAGTGAAGGTAGATCTTCCAGTCCAACAAATTCCACACTTTGATCTTGTCTATAGTGTCTGGATGCAGCTTCATCCTGGAATCATTATTTCTGCTGTTCAGCTTAAAGGAGACCACATCATCAAGTGTCCAGCAAAGGGCATTCTTCAGCAGGATCATGGACTCGTCAAAATACTCCGATAGAAGAATGAGGTCAAAGTTTTTCTCAATCATGCTGATAGCAAGTTTGGCCTGCGTCTCCTCATCGCTGCCAATGCTTCCATCGCTGAAGCCAAAGTCAAAAGCAAGGAGGTTTTTCGCATAATGGTTATTAGGCAGTGAGGTGTTATAGAACTTCCAGGGATCGGCCAGAAACTCCTCTAGGCTCCTGGTCTTGTGAAACGTAGCTATGCTTTTGTAGTATATGAAAATGGACTCCATCATTGATACGGGATTTCGCAAAATTGAGAAATAGAATGTTTCCTCTGGCATAACCTTCTTTACCTGGTCAGAAAAAAGGATGTTTTAAAAAACAAAAATCAGAATAATTTATTTTTATGCAGTTTTACAAAGGACATAAATATAGAACATTGGGCATGAGAAATGTGTCCTATAAATAAATTTTGTTTTTGTTATCATTGTTGTTGCTGTTATCATTGTTATTATTAATGTTGTTATTATTATTATTATTATTTTTGTTATATAAAATGTACTCACCTCCTCTGGCATGAACCTCATGTGGTTACACATGATGTTATACTCCTTGACAGTCTTTGACTGGAAGCCCTCGACAAAATGAGCTGCGAAGGTCATGGGATAGAAGAGCTGGCTATGCCTGAGGGCGGGCAGAGCAAAAGTCAGGTTCCTGCTGTCCCCATAGCGGTAGAGGATGTTCAGAATGGTGCTGCTGGCAGTCTTGTGAGTTTTCAGAAAGACTATATGGTTCTTCGGCTGGCAGGAGGCCACCCCGTGGCTCACTGGTCTTGTGGTTGCTTGTGGGGGCTGTGGGGGAAGGGTCTGGCCTAAGCTCCGGGTATCCTGAGGTGCTGGCGTCCTCTTTGTAAATGTCTCTGTAGTTTTCTGCCCTCCAGTGCCCTGAGAGTAACTGTGGGATGGTGACTTCTCCCACAGACGTCTACCTGTAATTCCTGCTGAGCCAGCTGGTTGGGTGTCTGCACTGGGGACCGGAGTGGTGGTCTCTGTGATTCCGCCCCCATCTCTATGCTGGCTGTGTCCTGAGAGCAGCGCACTGTCCGACTGCCCTTGAGGTGTGGTGTGTGTTTTCTTAAATTCATGGGTGAACCTCATGCTGAAGAACTTCTTGGTGGCAGACTGCTTCATAATAATGCTGTTTCTAAAAAAAAAAGACAATTTCATGGCAAAAACAAATGACTATGGTGGTGTGGGAGCTCAGCTGTTAGATCTGTCACCTCACACCTTCAAGGTTATGAATTTATTTCTAAGCCCTGGTTGTGTGTGGAGTTTGTATACTCTCCAGGTGTTTCTCAGCCACAAAGTGCAAACGGTGGTCTTAACATTGCCAAAGCATCAGCACTGGCACTTACCTGGACTGCCTGACCACACCCAGGAACTGAATGGCCACACAGAGCAGCGTCAGCAGCATGAGACCCAGCCACACAAAGCGCAGGTGAGTCCACAACCTTCCCTTCAGCCACCTACAGGGGGCAGAAGTGAGTCGAGTGCTCAGTGAGAGTACATACTGTACCTCATCAGCACTTGTTCGTGCACTTTACGAGTTTCTCTCACGTTCCTACACTGTTTGCCATGCACCCGCCCTAATGTTCATACAGTCTGGGTCAATATTTATTACTACTGCACTGTAAATTTATATTTACTGTTTGGTTGTTTACATACTTCCCTCATATTTTAAAGTAACATTTGATGTTAAATATTTCACCAAATCATGTCACCAAATTGTCGCACTCTTTCCCCCACAATAATGAAATTGAAATGAGTGAAATTAAATTGTATTCATGTTTCTAATATTGTTTTCTAAATGACCACTAGATGGTGATACAGCTATACAAACCAAAAGCAAGAGAAGACTAGCTAGTTAAGCATATGTATATCTGAGCCAGGTTGGTGCCCCATCCAGGGTTATTCCCTGTCTTGTGCCCATAGCCCCCGGGATAGGCTCCATACCCCCCCGCCCCGGGATAGGCTCCAGACCCCCACGACCCAGAAACTGGAGGTATGCATGGTATCTGAGCCATTAACTCTTTTGTGCATGTTTGTATTTATGTTTGTATGTATGTTGGTACACATATTATCTTGTGGCTACAAATGACACAAGGTTTTCACTTTTTTCACAATTTCATCTGCTTGTAAAAAACACCAAAAGCGTAGAATCTTGTTTGTGTTTGTCATGAATATCCATTTGATCAAGTGAAACTTCACTACACCTTCTATGAACCTGGTGTGTCACGGGCAATTAAATAACTCTTACCTTTCAGATCTGTTAGTCAGCTCGCTCCAATTAGCAGTTCAACCCTGTCCACTAAAGGGAGGCCTTCTTAGCCTTAATTCACTGTTAGCTTGCATAGACTTTCAGAGCAGCAAAATGTGTAATGCTATCCCAAGCATAGAGAGCATCAGCAAGTTTTTAATTGCAATATGCAGATGTCATGGGTTTTTATAGTGTGAAGTTTATAGAGTGAAGTTTCAGCTGGTTTTGATCTTCTAGAGCAGGGGTGGCCAATCTTATCCGCAAAGGGCTAGTGTGTATGCAGGTTTTTGGGTTAACCTTTAGGTCAGCTCTTCAATCCCAAGTGTGAGGACTCTTCAGCCAATCAGTCCTCTAATTAGTAATCTAATTTATGAGCTCCAGTAAAAACCTGCATACAGAGTGGCCCTTTCTGTATAAGATTGCCCACCTCTGCTCTAGAGCAATGTTTCCCAATCCGATCCTCGGGGACCTACAGCCGGTCCACGTTTTCTGAGCTCCCTGCCAGACAGTCCATGGGACTAAAAGGTTTCTTTTTAATATGTTGCGTTATGCAAATATTAAAACTTCTAAAACTCTAGAGGGGGTATTCTAGTAGGAGATATGCAAGAGGCTGACAGTCAAAATTGGGCTGAGGTTTACACGTTTGTTTAGATCAAGTTAGGCAGCCGAGTATTAAATTCTCTGGAAAATGCCAGTTGCATAACTTTCTATATTACACTATTTTCCCATGGGATGTGGACTGTATGTGGACCCCCGAGGACCAGATTGGGAATCACTGCTCTAGAAATTACAGTCCTCCTCTGTTAGCCAGAGTAAACAGAGACCAGTGCAGAATGTAGAGACAACACGGCTCACATGGTGACCACATGACCACAAGTAGCTACTTCTGAAACAAAACCACTGACTTGCTGAGTGTGCGTACCCATTCCTGTGTGTGTGTGTGTGTGGGGGGGGGGGGGGTCTAGCTCTTACCCTCGAGTGACAAACAGCTGTCCCAGGCTAACCCTAGTATGCTCTACAGTGGTGGCCGATTGTCTTAATGGATGCTGCCTTCTGGGTCTCTGTCCACAAGGGGGAGCCAGAGGGAGAACGCTGACGTCATAAAAAACGTGACCTTACAGATGCCCATGCTGAATTGTGACTTCTCTCTAAGGAACTTTCAAGTGTTCTCTCATGAAGAGTTAAGCGATCTTTGGCACCCAGATCAGTAGAATTTGTAAACATGAGTATGAAGCCAGTTCACCCCCCCTGCCCCCCCACCGTCCCCCAGCAGCTGTCCACCCTGAACATCATTAGCTTATTCATAAAGAAGAACATCATACAGAGCATTACTAGACCCCTGCTGGGTTTACAGTTTCAGCAGATCCCAATATTTTTTGGATCATGTGGATAATTCTAAACAAAAGAAAAGATAGGTCATAAACTTCTGTAACATGAACAGGAGTTCAGGAGCAGCTGACCTGGGGTTGTCATCACAGTAAGGGGGAGTGTCATGCTTTACTGCCTCTCATTGGGTCATATCCGGTGGCGAGGGGTCAGCAGTCCCAAAGCCACATTCATCCCAGTTCTGATATAAAACCTGCATCTTAAAATCACTGTTTTCCCTCAAAAGAACATGTGTGATGTAGTCGATGTTCTTGCTCACACACAGATAAAGTCCACTGAGAGTGGATCAGAAGCAGCTCATGCCACGCCCCTGCTTGGCGATGATGTAACCAATCGCATTCTTCATGTCTGACAAGCAGAGGCCTCCCTGAAGAGTGAAGGAGAGCTATTGAAGGGAGAGGTTCATTAAAATCTCAGCACGCCGCGA
Source organism: Paramormyrops kingsleyae (assembly GCF_048594095.1). NCBI lineage: Eukaryota > Metazoa > Chordata > Actinopteri > Osteoglossiformes > Mormyridae > Paramormyrops > Paramormyrops kingsleyae. The sequence goes on from NC_132813.1 coordinate 17,058,101, forward strand.
TTGGACGGCGCTGGCCTCACACTCATTGAATGTGACCAAGCCTTTTGCAGGTTTGTGGCTTCATCTGGGAGCACTTTAGCTGCTGTCTGAGGGACTGAAGTATGAAGGAACGAGGTCAGTAAGCTTGACGTGCAGCAGCAGTTCGCTCAGCCTTACAGGACACTTTCATTATGCAAGGAGAGTTCAGTTACACTGAAGGTTCTGTATCTTTTACTGCTGATTATGTACCTTAGCTATCTGACTAAAAGGGCCTGTATTTAAATGAGACCACTGTGGAATGTTCCCGTTCATCCACATGTTACTTGCATCAGTATTGCTTGTGAATGAAATCAGTGGCAAAATGGTGTTTAGTGGATATTTTTGCTAATTAATTTCAGACAAAGAACAAGTACGATGGGTTTTGATCACACCCTCTATATAGCGACTATTATTTTGGTAAGGTGCGGTTTGATGACTAATTTACACAGTTCAATGGCACAATAATTTCCTAAATTAGGCTGCTAAACACGGTCAAATCACAATTAAAATGAACAGCAAAAGAGACAGAGAAACAATAAATGACATCATGTGAAAAACGTCCACAACACACAAACATTAATGCGGAAATAATGAGCTCTATAAACCTGAAACCTATTCCAAATGATCAGCATTCAGCCATGAGTCCTATTTCTAATATTAGTGTGGAACATAGTGATTAAGTCTCATAAACAGACATACATTCATGTGAAATAAAAGCATTAACACAGATGTAAATGGTCTCTGTATTAAGCTAACAAAGGTCTACCTAAAGTGTTTTATAAGGCTACTTAATACAATTAATTTTAAATCACTTCCTGTTCTGTAAAAGGAATTACAAGAACATTAACCTAGAAAGTTTCAAATGTGAACCCTGCTGGATATCTTCAGTCTTTGATAATGAGTTCTAAGAGCCTTCCTGTGGCATTATGAACCTCCAGTTTAACAACATTGGTCAGGTCTAACTTTGCCTAGGCCTAAGTTTAAGTCGAAGTATTTTACTGTCAACATTGATAGAATAAGAATGCCAGATTTGATACATACAAAATGAAAACATTAAAATCATTGTTTCAATGCTGTTATGTAACAATTCCCCTTTCAATCATGGCATGAACTGTCACAGAGATGTTTAGTGTGATCTGGCTATGACTCATGTATACTTACTTTTGGTGATTGATTGGGTGTCCAGGATTTTTACAAGACTGAGCTGGCCGACCCTTGGTGCTACAGGGCTCAAGTGATTGGCTGTGGCTTTTGGCCTGATAACTATGGATTCATATTTTTCTCACCTTAATGACTTTACTCATGATGCCAGCCCAACACATGCAGCAGCAAGATGCTTGTGATGCTCGTTACAACCTGCCTCACATTTCTGTGATTCTATGTTTTTGTGTTTAATCAATATCATGCATCAGTTCCAAGCCTTCCTTTCACTAGTGATGGGGACAAGACCTATACTGAGTTCAGTTCAAGACCAAGACCTTAAAGGGCAAAGATTGTAAGGGGGGGGGGGTCCATTTTCGAGACCATGGTTTTACTAATACTTTTTTATCATCATCATCCCTGCTGAAATTCAAAAGCAAAACTGTACCATTCAAGCATCGTAATCCTTTGATCTCAAACATTAGTATTTAATATCACAAATGTTGAGTTAGTATTCATTGGTTATGCTTCCTGCTTTTTAAGTGTAAAACAACATATCTAGCAAACACTGTAATTAAGGTCCCAAAGTGGTTAAGCACACACACACACCCTGTCCTTACAGCAGATTTATGCACGACTTCCTTAATGGTGTTAAATATTTGAATCGAAATTTAAGCCTTATTCCAATTTGCTGAGGGGGGTGGGGGATCAACCACACGGTCTGAAAGTATGCTTTAGATGACATCTTGTGTTGGTTCAGGGAGGGTCACAAGGTTTTTTTTTTCACAGTAATATCCAGGAAGAGGAACAACTATATTCAGAATAGAAGAAAACTGAGTATCTTTTCTAAAGGAATTCCCAAAGTAGCATTAAATTCTGGGACCGTCTTTTAAAAAATAAAATAGAACTAGAAACTGCAGGCAGTTACGAACGGGTCCAAAGCTCGGACAAGTAGGACAGGTAGGACAAGTAATAGAGAAATAACGGCGGAAAACTGGAGGACTGTCACTGGTGGCAAAGGTAGTTGAAAGTCAGGCAGAGCAATACTCTCATAACAGGATGGAGATTCAGCATAGGTCTAATGTGATAGTAGATGTAGGACAGAGCAGGACTGGTTTTGGTGAGATTGTCGTAGTAGTAGGTTGAAAATTTGATGAGATGCATTTAGTGTAGGTGTAACAGGTCAGTAGATGTTGGAAAGAATGTAGAACCCTCCGGTGTAGTGCCTATGCCTGTCTTAATGTCTGTTTTAATAATAATAAAAAAGAAGCTTCATTGATCATCGTGGGGAAAATGCCTTTTTTGTCTCCCTGAACTTGTTTTATGGAGAGTAGGCTGTCTCAAGAACCCACCAAAGCTGGGTTCGAGCCAGCTACCCTCTGATTACAGACACACAGGATTAGCCCGCTGCACCACACGCTGCTTTGGGTAAGATGGGTGAGATCAGTAGACACCTTCCTACCTGATCTGGTAACTCATTTTAGCTGAATTAGCCTAGGTTGGTCTTAGACATATATAACCAGTGGCTGTAGCGCTCCTGTTTGACCGATCGACACGAAATTTGGAGGGTCTGTCTGGGTTACAGCCCTACATTAGTGAGATAAATTTGGTAATGATTGGCTGAAGCATGCCTGAGGTATAGCTGTCTGATTGAAATGGACGTGGCACCAGTATGGTCATGGTTTGGCTATTGGCCGTACCTTACTGAAAGTTTAAGTTTTTTTCTCTAAATCTTTAAAAGGACTGTCTCCTGATTTGAATGTCACCAGATTTATGTAGGTGCGGCAAAAATCCTAGGAGGTTAACGAAAAAGCCTGTTTTCAGACAAATATAAATCATGCAAAAACGCAACGATGTATAACCAAGTTCCATATGTGGCTGGGTTTGGCATGACATATTGAATTGGACTGGCAATCAATTTCAACTGTAGGCTTGATAGTTCTGTAGAAATAGGCAGAAATGCAAATGGGGCCACTGTAGCGCCCCCATCTGGCCGAGTGAGTTGTCCTTTACAGGGTTTGCAGAGGGTCAGAGGATGAATGAACCAGCCAAATTTGGGTTTGATTGGTCATCGTTAAGCCTGTCAAATGGCTGCTTGATTTTGATTGGCTAATGGCGGCCAATCTTTTATGATTTATGACTGGCATTGTACGTGTCTGTCCTCAGGCTGGGTCCTAGTATATGTCTGCCAAATTTCAGTTGGATTGGCCAAGGCAGTCAGGAGATATGAGAATTTGGTATTTGTAGCGCCCCCTATTGACGAATTGAGGCCCACTTTGGAGACTGTCCCCACAATAGTGTATAGAGGTAGGATTTAAAATTTGGTCAAGGTAGGCCAAGGCACGGCCAAGTTATGGCAGTCAGACCAAAATGAGCCAAATTTGGATATTGTTTGGGCGTGGCTAATGGCAGTAGGATACACAAATGTCTGAATTTTTTAATAATTCTTGATCAGCTCAGAGTTCTGATTCGTTTGACATCTCATTTGTCTGATTTGGTAGGACAAGCTAAGACTTTAAGGAAAAAGTAGGATTTTCAAATTATGCAAAATAGCAAAAAATCTAAGTAGGCGGAGCTTCATAGTCCAAAGGGCAAGGCTGTCTGTATATGTAGAAAAAAGAATTTCGATTGTAGGACTAACAGGACAGGAGATATCGACTGAAATGTGTTGGGGGGCGCTACGGCTGACAGGCCTGGGTCGGAAAATCTGAGTAGCGGGTAGGAATTGACATCATCTGACCAAGTTTGGTTGGTCTAGCTCTTACGGTTTAGGCTGTACATTCAGTTTTAGGGCAGGAAAATAATAATCCTTAGAAAAAAACAATAATGGTCCATAAGGATTTCATGCTTTGGACCCTTAATAAAATTAAATAATACAGGTAATATAATGAACCAGTGAATAATTGATTAATTTAAATAACAGATTAATTTACATTTGATTAATCAAATTAACATGTAGTACTATTTCAAGAGAAGCAGAAAAAATGAAAAAGTTTATCACTGTGGTAGGGTTGGACAATATGGCAAAATATGTTTATTGCAATAATTTTTTCATATCAGTCGACATTGATAATTATCATGGTACAGACCTAATACACGTCATTAGTCCTTTACTTAAAGGATCCGTTGTTGCTTTAAATTCACTTAGAATTCCTCATAAACAGATTCATAATATGAAAAAAGGACTGAACTGCAAGCTGAAATGTAATTTTAATGAATAGGCTTAAATCATACACTAATTAACTTTTAGTGGGAGGGTGTAGCATTAATAATTATAGCTGGGTTTTTTGTTTAGCTGCCACGTTGGTCTTTCTGGGGGCGGGTTTGACAATGTTGGCAGAGTTGTCACCCAGCCCATATTGAAGGATAAGTGTCCATGTATAGGGTGCTGTGTCCTGTTTTCAACCAGTGTGGAACGCCATTTGTCCCATATTTCTTCAGATTAAAAGTGGAAATATTAATTTGTGGTGTCTATGACTGCAACCGCTTGCATCCTGTATATTCTGCTCGCTGAGCAATGCTTCGAATGGTGAAATAAATTAATTGCAGGCCTATTTCCAGTTTAAGTTGGTGCCAGTTTTTGTTGGAGTTTACAATGCACAGCCCGTCACGCCACCGCCGTCTTTTTACCTTGTTTATCCACAATATCAACATGAAACAATAGTACATGATGTAAAGTTTAATATGACGATAAGTCAATATATAATTTACATCACCCTGCCCCTACACTGCGGTGAAAAAAAAAATCCTGTCTTGCTCTAAAGCTACGATGCAACATACACACTCCAGGGCAAGACAAACTCAAAATCGAGTTCAAATGCACTCAATTCAGAGAAAAGACCAAGTAAGTGAAAAAGTGGTCTAGAGACCAAGACCGGGCTTGTACTACAGCAGTGCCTTTCACAAATAAATGTCCTGCTCATTTCTCAATCCCCCATCTCACATTAGGAAAAGTACTGTTATAATCAGTCAATGGCAGATACTGAGGGGAGATTAAACCTAAACAAATATCAACAGTGTTTGTAATACACAGCACTGCTTAGTTTGGTCATAGTAAAAATTCCTTTACCATACAGTACCATGAGTGTGATACTGTGTTGAAGTGGTTTAAGTCCTACTTGAGTAACCAATATGTTCAAATGTTCAGTAACAGTACCCCATCATCAATGTCACTGGTCAACTTTGGAGTATCACAAGAATCAGTGCTTGGATATATGTTGCCATTAGAAAACATAATAAGAAAGCATTTTTTTTTGGGAACCAACAAGAATTTATGAATGACTTAGACAGGCTTGTTGTTTTTGGGGCCCCACTCAAAAAGTCAGAAGATCATAGCTAGCTAGCTGGTTAGCAGAACATGCTGCTTCAGCATCGCCTAAATAAGGAATGTGTTTATTTGGTGCAGTGACTGTTTGTGGCCAACAGGGGACCCAAACCTCAGCAAATGTGAAAGTGTGGTTCAAGTGGCGGTAAACACCGCTGCTGAGCACAGAACATCACTGAAATACTGAGAAGTTTCTTTTTAATATGAAGGTTATTTTGTGCAAATATTAAAACTTTATCAAACAAAAATCTAGACAGGGTATTCTCATAGTCTGACAGTTAAAATTTTGGCTGAGGTTTACAAGTTTGTTTAGATCAACAGTTAGGCAGCCGAGTATTAAATTCTCTGGAAAATGCCAATTACATAACTCTCCATATTACACTATTTTCACAGCTTTCAGTTTCACTGATCCATGAAAGTTAAAATGCTTAAGGAACTCAGATTCTGAGACCCTGGTACCACAGAAGAAGTGCAGTGACTCACTGTGCGCATACTACAGCAATTGGCACAGAATCTGCCAAGAGTCAGCGGAGAGCAATGATTGGGGCCAATCCCACAAAGTCCTGGAAGAGCCTGAGTGCCTCACGGATTACGGCTTTGGGACGCGGCAGGCGGCTGACTCCAGCTTCAGCCTGTGCTCGTCCTTCAAAGCGCAGCTCACTTTGGCACACAGCTAAAAAACCTTTCTTGTAGGTTTTATTTTTAGCGTTCACTGCTTTATTCCAATTCTTGAGCATGCTCAGGTTTCTCTCTTTCTCCTTTTACCTCTTTATCTGCATTCCATTCCAACCTGGTTTTCTTCCTGTCATCTGTATCTTTTCCTTTTATTTGACATTTGGTAACCGTATGTATTGCTATGCTGCCAATCTACTGGATTCCCCCTGAAGATGATGTCAGTGCAAGAGGATTGTAATTGTATAAAGCACCTGGGCAGGCTTATCTAAGTTGTACATGAGTCTTTTTCTCCATGCCGAAAGGAACTGGAGAGGCAGGCACCGAAACAAGTTGTCCCTACTGTTAAATCTAAGCGGCGTGTGTGTCCTTGTGTGTCTCAGTACATGTGTGTGCACTATGTGATGGACTTGAATGACATGCAAGGTGTGCCCAGACTTGTGCCTTCTGCAGCCTCCAGTCTGGCTCTAGACTTACATTGGACCTCAGTAAGCACTCAGTAATATTGATCATGACTTTCTACAGATATGCTGGGTGGTTGTTCCCAGGACATCTGATTTAAATTCTGGAACCTTTAGCATCTCCTTTGATCAAATTAATGACTGGTAGTCTCAGTGCAAGTCATTATTCTTTGAAGGCCTTTGTTGAAACTGGAACCCCCGAATGAGAATCCACCACCAAACGGGATACCAATGGCACAAGGATCATCTAGCGTCTATACTTAAGGTGCTGCTCCCATTATTTGACGTCACTATAACGTGATGAGCCATAAACAAAGGCCAAATTTATTCAGCACAAAAACCAAGAAAAGCATATAACAATTTAAATCCATTTCACTTGATTTAACAGAGTTTCTGAAAGAATTATTGGTATTAACATGGAGCGTACGCAGTGATTAACACATGCCGCTAACATTCAGATTAAAAATCAGTGGCTAAAATGAGCACTTTGACAATCAGCATAAATTAGTTTATGTTAATTCATAAAACTTGATCAGTCAATCAGTTTCCATTCGTCGAGCGTAAAAGCATCAGAGTAATTAAACACTGAAATGCAATTCAGATTAAATTCAACACAAAAGACCTTTTAGGTAATGAGTCTGGCAGCAGAGGTACCACCTCCAGACAATAAATGCTTAATAGCAGGCTGACAGTACTTAAAAAATAAAATTTGCAAGATCGAAATGGGCAAATCTGTATGAAATTCATTCTCGGTAGGCCTACTTAAAATGCAGGCCGGTTTTGGTGTTTAGCTGTAGGCCTATAAATACTGCCTTTATTTTGTAAAGTTTTTAACTCATATCCAACACTTCTTTTGTTTTATTTTTAAAATGCTGGCGAATGCTTTTTCACACTTTTCAAACACCCATGTTTGTCACCTGCGAAAATTCACCCCTTAGATCTAATAGAAATTTTCACATTTTAAAATAGTCTGTGATGCAAAAAAAATATTAGAAAACTGGTCTTCTGTGTCAGTAGATAAAGTTTTTTTTAAAAATCACCAGAAAATCCAAAATTACTGTGAATTGGCCAAAACGAACATAGAATATTACAAGCTGCAGTGGAAAGATATTAATCACAAAGAGTATTTTCCTGGTAAGCCCCTGCTTTGATTTACAGCATCTTACTACAAGGTACTTCTGTTTTTTTTTTTTTTTTTTTTTTTAAATAATAATAAAACAAAATTTATGAAAAAATATACATCTGTCAAGACGTGGTGCGGTGAAACTACCACAAAAACTCTGATGGGAAAAAAGATACTTTGGAAGGTGTTCCTGCCCCGTGGTCTGTCCGACACCTATATTTTACTGAGCTCAGCATCTTCCTCATCCTCATGATCTTTCCACTATATGTCTTAAAGGAGCCAAGCATTCCTGTCCCACCCCTGACTGCATTAGGCCCAATAAAACCCCAAAACATTGTTTTCCATGATTAAATAGAATAATGTTCTGCTCATTTCTCAATCCCCCATCTCACATTAGAAAAGTACTGTTATAATCAGACAATGGCAGATACTGAAGAGATTAAACCTGTGATGACTGAAGCTCTTGGTTTCATGTCATGGTGACATTTGACCAGATCATGTGAACAGCAGTGTTCCCTCTAATACTGAGCAGTGTGCCCGGGTATATGGTCATAAGCAAAGTTAGCCACGTGTATGCGGGGGTGAAATTTGGGGGGATTCCAAAGCCCCCTTGAGTACCTGGGGCCCTGAAATCTTTGGAACATAATTTGATTGGTCTGGGTTGGGGACTCGGTATGATAAGCTTTCAAAGGGCCCCAAATCCCTAACGGTCCCTTATAGGTGTGGTTCACGAGTTTCTAAATCATTTGCAGATCTGCCAGAAACCCTTCAGCGATGATAGCTGTTTGTCAAAAAGTTATCGATAAGGCATGCAAACCCCTCAGCCCACCCTGTGCTAAAACAGCTCTTCTGCAAACAGACGCTACTTCATGCCTGTGCTCCCTGGACAGGGGCCAGGCTCATGGCTCACCTGCACTGGATAAGCAGTTCAAAGTCAGGCTGATGGAAAATGTAATAGCACATATATGCTGAGCACACAGGGCGAGATACGGGAGAATTTGCTGACCTGCTGTGACGGGAACGTTTATTCCATGTTTATTAATTCGGTAACATTTATTATTTCAGACTTTGGTTGTAAAAAGCTCATTCAGTGACAAAGTCCCAGCTGCAGAAAACCACTCACTTGCCTCTACTGGGTACATCTTTTGAAATGTCAAGTACATTTTTAAGACAATAAAAAATGTTGATTTTGGTTGTGGGTAGTAGAACGATGGTGATTCTGTCATTGTCACATGATCCCATTATCCAAAAAGTGCAAGTCTACAATGATTTTTTAAAACTGTCATGGGCAATAATATTTCTACTACGTTAAAATAACATCCATTATACTAAAACAGGCCTGCTAGTCAAGTTCCAGAACAACCTGTAAGCATCAAGGTTAAGCTGATAAAGTTCGGAAAAAGATTAAGAAAACAAATGTAAAAATAAAATCCCACCACGGTGACTAGAAGTAGTATATTATCAGCAAAAGATAAAGGACACTGATAATGCGATTTTCTTTTGTGCTTTTCCCGTCTTAGCTTCCAGTTAAATGAGGATTAATTTGCCAGCGAAGCAGCGTCATAAAAATGATAAGTTATAAATTAAAATTTATAAACCTCTTTTGACATTTAAATGTTTCCACATGTTTGTGAGGAAAGAATGCTACAAATTAAACAAATCATGAATCATGAAATAAAAACTACAATGGAAAACAGCTGCGTGCAGAAATGTTCTTTAGTAACCTAGAATTGAACGCATCTTTTTGTTGTATTTATGCGCTTCTTGCCTCTAAAGTCTCGAACGATATTCGTAATTAATTTGCTTCTGTTTTGAAAATTCCGCTTGATAATCCTAGTTTTCACAATGACTTGTTGCAGATCTCAGGATCGCGCACTGTGGGAAAGATCCCCTACCCCGCCTAAATGTATCTCATTCAATTTCATTTCATCCACTCTAGTACCCAAAGTCACATTACAATATTATAAGACATGACAAGAGTTTATCTTCATTAGCAAATAATTAAGCCTACGAGTCGCTTAGTTGTTAATGTATTACAGTAAATGTTTCTTTTAGAAACTAGGACACTCTTGGAAAAAGCACTCAGTTAACGCGCAAAGATTATACCTGATTGGTGCTGGAATACGGTGCACCGAGGTGGGAATTTACACGTTATATTTTCCGATTGCTATACTGTCTGTCTTCATCTTAAATTATCTGAAAAGTCTCAATGTAACATGCACTCGCTGTTGTCATGTAATTGGTGTAATTTCACAACAAAACACCTTTATCTTTATTAAGATAATTCCATAATTAAAGAAATGCTGTAAATGTATAACGGGATGATTAAGAAGGCGCTCGTACAAATGGTCCAGGTTAGTTACACGCTTTCTGATGCCTCTTTGTCCCTGGAGTGTAAATCACAGTTAAAACTTGATTTTACAGTAAAAAGCAAGAAACCACGGACTTGCTATATATCTTAATTGGTTTACTTACGCGTTCAAGGGCATGCTCGCGCTCCAGAAAAAGCATACTTGTCCTTTTACTTTTTTACGTTGCGAAGAGATCATGGTGCCCTCAGGAGTCCGGAAACCGCTTAATAATGTAGGCTGTCTTAAGTCGCCTTGGAAGTCAGATCATACCGATCCGCGTTCCGAGACTCTCCACGCTGGACTCGCGCAGCATCAGCTCTCCCCACCCGGCTCGGAACTCCCTCTGCTGCCGCTGAAGGGCGGAGATGTGCGCAGACACAGATACGCAGCGGGCGTTATTCTATCTCCTTATAAATAGAGGACAAAAGCAGGGCTTTTTTTCTCGCTAAGCTTAAACGTGCAGTGCGGCTGCTGTCACTTCTTCGTACATCAACACACTGAGGCAGCGACAACGTGACGCAAAGCCGAGTTTCCAAAGGTGGCATATCCAGCACATTAACCGGCGTAAGTGCACTAAAGCACATTGCAAAACAAACTGCATTATAACAATGAATCAACCAAAAATCTATCGATACGATCACTTATTGTATATTCACTCTTAGTTTAAGACTAAATCCACACGTTTTATTTGCATGCCGCGTTATGGCTCAGACTAGCACATCCATTTTTACATATGTATGCTATGTTGAAGGTGCCCAATTTAATTTTCAAACCTATTTACACTGGCGCTCAGAGGCTCATTAGCGAATACGGTTGTTGTTTTCTGGACTGTTGTTATTCGTAATAAGGGAGACTTGTTTGTGTTCGACAGATTCAGTATGAGGACTATGGAGCTTTTGTACAAATGAAAATAATTCCTGGACCACAAAGGTGTCCTTTGTCTCTAGAACATGGATGTAAAACGAGAGGCTTCGGTCGGGACAGGAGACAGACCAGCAGACCAAAGAAATGATAGGGACTTAACGAGGATGGAGGAAGGGAGAAGTTGGCTAAGGACCACAACCAGTGGAAAAAGTGTCTTTGGCATGTCTGTCTTCCAGAGACATGATGCAGTTTCAACACTAAACTATACACACAGCCCACAGTAACAAAAAGCAGCATGACCCAGAGCTGGATGTGAAATCCTGGGTTGTAGACATACCCATATCGATAACTGGTGCTGGTGTGTTGGCACCAGATATGTCCAGACCAGTGGCAGTTTCTTTAAGACAACAGGTGAAGCTAAGCTTCACAAAAAAGGCACCTCAATGAAGCAGAACATCTTATGCCTCATTAAACTCATAGACTTCAATGTATTTCTCATTGCCTCCTATTTAGCAGTTGGTTGGAAGTTATGTAATATGTCTTATATTTAAACCCACCCAGTGCCACATGTTTTACGTAGGGTGCATCTGAAATCACATACGCATGCTACAAGTAATGGATTTTGTCAGCATACATGAGAACAGCATGCATCCATTCAGACACACTGCGGCCACCATTTTCTGTATTACCTGAACCAGATGTTTATAAATGACGTAGCCTGACCTGCATGAAAGTAAAAACCTATCAATGAAAAAAATACACGTTCAAGTCAACTAATAGTTTCCGATGCCTCTACTATTGTTTTTCTACTTACATTTGTACAAAGACAGCACTTTCACCTCCATCTTGACAAAGGTTTCTGAGCAAGTGACAGTCTTTGTCTCAGTGGCCTTGCGGGATAGCACAGCGATCAACAACTTCACAGAATGTAGTATGTCAGCCAGGTATGGTTCACTTACTATCTCATCCGTACTGAGGATTCAGACATACTGCTCACATATTTCAGACGTATTTCACCTACTACATATGCAGTTTTGGACGAACCTCTAATCTTTCTAAAGGTACGTGATCTTGCACATTCTCAATCCAACAAAGACTGACACACATGTAACCATTCAGAATGTGAGTTCAGCCATCAGGCAAGATAAACTCACTTGTCCGATCCGCCAATATTTCTTGTTGGTTTGTGGACAAGGTATTGGTATGCTCTAAGTGAACTTTGAAGACTTTGAAATACTTCGATTTGTAAATCTGTTCTTATTTATTGCAGCCAGTCCTGTGTATATACTGTAAAAAAAAGAATGGTAATTTTTGTTCAGTTTTTTAATGTGCAAAAGGAAAATGTCAGTACAGTCATTAAATTAATTCTTTTGGGAAATATGAGGATTAGAGTTTGTACATGTGTCATATATTTTGTGATTAAGTAAAATGCTGTCACATTTTGCCCCAATATAGGATGCAATTTGTCTTGTATTTTTGGACCATGCAATCGATCCCCTCTAGTGAGGATTGATAGTTTGATTAACAAACACAAAGATAAATAGAGCAAAACTGTAAAGCTGTTTAGCTTACTCAGATTTTAATGAAGTCACTCCATTAATTTTACGTGTATTTCTACAACGACTGTATTTCAGAAAAGGGTTCACCTCTTGAAAACTGTTAAAAACACTTTTTTTTCTATGGCAGTGTTTACCAGGTTATTAGTTACATAACCGAAGGCTTAGGATTCAGGCTAAATAGGGCTACATTTGATTGAAATCAGCCACCAATGGAAAATGTTTGGTGAAGTGTAATGAATAAGTAAGTAAGTAAGTAAGTAAAATTTATTTATAAAGCACATTTAAACACAGCTATTCCTGACCAAAGTGCTGTACATCAATGATAAAATATTAAAAAGTAAACAAAAAGTAAATAAAAAATAAATGATAATAATAAAATAATAATAATTGCATGTTATAACAAGCTGAACTTATCCCCAGAATAGGCACATTAGGACACCAGAAATAAGAGAATTACGGTTATAGGAAAGCCTGTGAATAGAGGTGAGTTTTTAATCTAGATTTAAAGATGGCAATAGAGGGGGCACATCTAATATCTGTGGGTAGCTGGTTCCAAAGGCGAGGAGCAGCCACAGCAAAGGCCCTATCACCTTTCTGTTTCAGACTATTTAATATTCAAGTATAGTGGGCAACTCTTTCTAAACAGCTGTAGTTTAGCCATATGATGCTGATGGCAAGACACCACTCACCTCTTTAATGGGATGGTGAGCAGGAGTAGACCCTCTGCTCGGCCTCTGCATGATCTTCCCAGTAGGTCAGGTGGCTCTATATGTTTCAGAAAGGTGTCCTTATAATGTCTACTACAGACAATTCCGAGGGCCGTTATCCCGACCGAGAATTATAAAACATTGCAGATACTGATCATCTTCTTAGCACCTCCATGAAAGGTAAAGGTTTTAGAATTGAATTTGAGCATTGGGACGTACGACCACTGTAATCTCATAATAAGTGGTGTGAAATCTCTGAGAGAGACAATTACAGATCACCCAAAAGATCTGCCACCAAGCCATCGCCAATGCACCTCACTACAGTGCATACAATCACGCCTCTTCAGCTGAATCGATGAGACGCCAAGTCACATGGTGCCTGTGAAGGATTTCTCACCCGCCCACCAGTTTTTGGTCCCCGGTGGCTATTGCACAGAGGCTGCATCACAGCAGCCTTGAATGCGTGGACCCTTCCTCCTGTTATTTAAGTACATCTCACAAATCTGGAGAGTGTTTCTGTTAATAGTCTTTCTTTCCCAAGGAAGAAATTGCAGATTTTTTTGAGTTATTGAAGAGAATATCCAAATAAATCAGCAAGTAAATCTTCACCCCCTCCATGAATTGCCTCCTTATCATGGAGGAGGGGCTTGTGTGCCTCCAGGATCCTAGGAGCTATGTTGTCACAGGCAATTGCCCCTGGTAGGGTCTCCCAAAGCAAATTGGTCCTAGGTGAGCGGCCAGACTTAGTGTGATTCAGGGCACCACCATGAAGAAAAATAAAACAATGGATAATGTTACCCCACCCAGATTGGGGAAACCAGGGCCTCGCCCGGGAGCCAGGCCAGGGGCAGGAGCTCGAGGGGGGGCGACCGGTGGCCGGTCCTCCACCCATGGGGTCCGGCCAGCATAGCCTGAAAAAATAACATGGGTCCACTCTCCTGTGGGCGCCCCACCTGCAGGCGGAGCCATGGGGTCGGGAGTGATGTAGATCAAAGGGAGGGGCAGACCGATCATCAGCGGCATTAACTAGCTCTAAGTACATGGCTCCAGGACTTTGAAAGGCATACAACCGTGTCCCTTGAGGGTCCTGGGGGGCGAGGGGGGGGGGGGGGGGCGGCTTCAGGAGTGTGAGGTATAGGGTCCATTTTTGCAAGCCAACAGATCCCTGTACAAACGGAGTGATAGTATGGTTCCAAATGGCAGCAGTTCCTGGTGGGCGGCCCTTTGTCACTGATTCTGTTCACAATTTTTATGGACAGAATTTCTAGACGTAGCCAAGGGGCGGAGGAGGTCTGGTTTGGGGGCCTCAGGGTTGCATCTTTGCTTTTTGCAGATGATGTGGTTCTATTTACGTCATCGGCTAGGACCTGCGGCATGCGCTGGGGCAGTTTGCAGCTGAGTGTGAGGCGACCGGGATGAAGAGGAGATCGACAGATGGATCAGTGTAGCATCAGCAGTAATGAGGACGCTGTACCGTTCTGTTTCGGTGAAGAGGGAGCTGAGCCAGAAGGCTCTCAATTTAGTGACCGAAAGAATGAGATCATGGATATAAGTGGCCTCTGCAAGGTGGCTGGGCTCAGCCTGAGGAGCTCAGACATTCAGAAGGGGCTCACAGTAGAGCTGCTGCTCCTCCGCATGAAAAGGAGCCAGTTGAGGTAGTTCAGGCATCTGTCTAGGATGCCTCCTGGTTGGCTCCCTGGGGAGATGTTTCGGGAGGAGGCCCGGGGTAGACCCAGGACACACTGGAGAGATTACATCGCCTTGAGATTCACCCAGAGGAGGTGGAGGAAAATTGATGGATGGTAAATCTTCACATTCATTAGTCAATCTCTTATTAAATAAATTCACGTGTTTGTTGCCAATCTCCAGCAAGATAGACCTCTGTCCATTACTATAACTCATGGCCATTCCAATAATGATCCTGGAGGTCCGAGCTTTGCCGATTTTTCCTTTACCTGTGAGCCGAGTATGAAGCCTCGGAATTCAAACCTGGTCTCTAAACTCACCACACTTGGTATCAACACCTCACTCTGGACTGTGTCCAGCAGTCCACACTGTCACTGAGCACTGGAGTGTCACAGGGCTGTGTGCTGAGCCCTCTCATCTACTCCCTGTTTACCTACGATTGTGTCCTCAACCCCAGGAAAACTAAGGAGCTCATTGTAGACTTCAGGATAGCAAGAGTCGGCAAACATACCCCCATTCACATCAATAGGACCAGAGGTGTAGTGGTAGGTATATACTTACCTCTAAAAAAATTGATTTACCATGTACCCACCTAAAAACTGGCAGACTTTTTTCTGCCAGAACAGTAGAACTGCATATACATACTTATACAGTAACAGTATACCCTCCTACCAAGACACCTCAACATCACTGAATGGGACTAGGTGGAGCATGTCTCCAGCCTCATGCTCCTGAGAGTGCATATCTCTGAGGATTTCTCCTGGCCTATGAACTCCTCCACCCTGGTCAGGAAGACATAGCAGCATCTTTAATTGTTGATAAGACTAAAGAAAGCCTATCTGTCACCTTAGATCCTAACCAATGTTTATGGTGTACCATCAAGAGCATCTTTCACGGCGTGGTATAACAGTTGCTCTGCCTCCAGCTGGAAGCCCCTACAACAGCTAGTGAAAACGTCCAGTACACCATTGGCACCCAGTTTCCCTCCATCAAGGATCTCCAGCACAAGTCATGCTGGAAAAGGTCACGCAACATCATCAGAGAGTCATCCCACCAAAACCCGAGTCTGCTTACCATTCTCCCATCTGGAAGGAGGTACAGAAGTTTCCACTCCTGACTCAGCAGGCTGAGGAACAGCTTCTTTCCCACATCACCAATAATATCCATCCACTCCCCCCCATAACATGGATTGTACACACTCTCCCACTTCATGATTATTTATGCTGTACATATACAGCCAGGGTGTTAGAACACAACAAAGGGCTTCTTCCTTGCTTTTTGGGACTTCAGTCGTGCTTCTAGGGGCCTGAAATGAATTATCCTAGCAGTGCACTTCACACCTCTACTTAATGTTTCCCATTCCTTTTGAAGGTCACTTGATGTCATCTTTCAATTCATGAGAAACTGTCGGATAACAGTCTCTGCCATTAGAAAGTTGCTTCTGCCTATTGCCTGCCTGATTTTTGCTTGTTCCCAGTGTCTCCTGCTTCACTTTATTCTTGTGTACTGCTGTCTTAGAAATTTGGAACCTTGAAGCAACCTGCAGCTCAGCATAGCCTTCTGCCAGCAGAACCACGATTAAACCAGTATTTAAAAATGCAGATTTGTTTAAAAATATGGAGTGGTCTCTTAATTTTTTCCATGGCTGAATTGATATGCTGCAATGGCTTTATATATTTATTCACACCTCTGTGGATTTTAGAGCAATGACCAGTTGGCCCCCATAATAGATAGAAATACTTTATGGTTCTTTTTCTGTTAGCAGTAATGTCAGGCAGAAGCGTTTTACATGATAAATTGGGATGTGTGTTGATTTAGGAGAATGAATTATCAAAGGGCTCGAATACAGCTGTTTGCAACACTGGTAAACAAAGCAATTGATTAAAAGTCTGAAAAATCCAGAGGGGCATAAAACCTCTAATTTGTTGATCATCCACCCAGGATGTTCAGAACCAATTCACCAGCCTTTTTGCTTCAAAAACCGCAATTTAAAAGGAGCCCTTTTTTCTGTTCCCTCCTGGGAACTTCCATGGTATGTGGAAGAATGCATGCAATCCTCTCAACAATGCCTTAGCGATTCAGCTGTGAAAATGTCAAATTTAACATTTAAGAGTGGAGTCTCATTTGGTTTCCGGTGTAAGCCATATAAATATTCATAACAATGTGCCATTTACACTGCGACCTTGAGGTTTTCCCACTTTCTCACAAACATCTTCAGATCAGAAGCGACTTGGTATGTTCTCAAAATGAATTTAATTGTGGGGCTTTGTTTTCATTCCAGCAGCTGGGGACAAACCATTGCTCATGTCGTTCTTATACAGAGAGCCATGGGAGTGGCACACAAAAGAGTCTGAACTGTAACAACTTGGCGAGGATTATCACCATTCGTGTGTCTCCCAAGGTGGGATTCACTGTGGACACATGATCCCCTCTTTTTTTGTCTTAGTCCAGAGCCAAACATCAGTCTTCCACACACACACACACACACACAACTTTCATGGAGTAGCAAATCTTCTGTTACCCTCCTATGGTAGAGAACATGGAAACAACAGGGATTTTGAAAATGTGAAAACCTTTGCTCAGGAAAGCTCAGCTTTCTGTGTACACCCAGTACATTTACCTCTCCTGCCATATAAAATACTACAATATATAATACACAGGCATTAGATGGACCTTCACAATTTCTTTCTTTGTTCTCATAATAATAATCTCCAATTTTCTGGGGAGTAACCCATCTTAGGCCTGTAGTATCTCCCTAGCAATAAGACTGGGCCATCAGCATTAGCTAACTTACTTTAATGACGCTTAGGATTAGTATCATCTAGAGGAGTGTCCTATTTGCAGCACGGGTGTCCCTTAGTCACCAGCAATTCCAACAGCAACCAGTTTTTTCCAGGCGTCTTGAACCTGAGCCCGACTCTGCTTAGCATCAGATGTCTGGCAAGCAAATACAACCATGTGCCATGGCTGCTGACCAAGGCTTCCTGTTACTCCGCTTTTAACTATTCACATCCTGCTAATACAAACAGCTAACAGGATGTCGAGTGTCATTCTAAGGGACTAACATCTGGATTTATCCTCTGTGCCCTTGTTCTGGCCAGATGTTGCTTGGGCTTTCATGGCTGCTGGGTCTTATTGTCAGGATGAGGAGATGGGGAGTGAGGTCGGGGCAATGAGATTTGATTAGTGTTGAGTGTTGTGGTCCTGCGTTTAGAGGGAAAGTCCTGGACTTCTTTGCTATTTCAAGAAAAGCTTGAGATGCAAACGCAGCTCCAGGAACAGCACAGCGCTGGGGCCAATATAGGATAAATACTCAAGACTGAGGGCATCTTACCACTTAAGTTCTGCTGGTTAAATAAATCACAGTCAGCTATATGTACAGGATCTTGTAGGTCAGAGGTCCCACACCATGCATGGATGCTTTGGAAGACACCTTCATTCAGTGGTTCATTGTGCCATCCCACTCACACACTCTTTTAGAAGAAACCTTCCATCATGGTACCATCTAGGTGGGGTGTCTTTTTGCATGACAGCTCAGTGTCCATCAGTTGTCCCATATCAGATCAGATCTGTTTATCTTCAGTGTGTGACACCTTATCATATTATGATACATTACTCTATTATGAGTCATTGCATAATGTTTTACACTACAAAATCAGAGCCTCTGCATAACATCTTATATAAATACATATGTATTTATTTTACTGGCTTTGTTACTGATAACTGCCTAGACACCATGTGATGTTTTCATTGTTCATCATTCTTCATTTTTCTTGAATGAAACAATATGGATTTTCAACCACATTTATGTGCTTTCTTTTAGCTATAAAACAGGTGGTTTTCCAAACTTAAAAAGATCATCCCACTGCTATGGGCTTGGTAATGTACACATATTGCTCCACTGGTCACTATAGTCATTGATAATGTTATTTCAACCTCAATTGTGGGACCATTGAAGCATCACTGAGCCCAGTCTGCATGGGGTCTGCCTGGCCACTTGTTATCGGATCAACTGAGGGGTCCCTCGACAAACTTTCGGCAATTTCAGCTGCCTGCTGCTTGGCTATGCCTAAACCCTACAAGTCATAAAGGGGCTTTGGGCCCCCTTTGCAGGTTCCACACGAGGAGTTTGTCATTCGTGTAGCCTTTGGTGTTATTTTCATTTTAAGTGGAAGAACTACAGGCAACTGTAAGATGATGTAATAAGGCAGTGCCGGGGATTGGGCATGGAGGATTCGTTAAAAAAAGAGGTGTTTTTGGGCCAGAGAAGAACCGCACTAAATAATTCACATCAGACAGATCTGCATGTTTGACTTTCGATAACAGGACATGGTGTCAGAAATCCTGTAGGGAGGAGTGCATGAACTGATAAGGTATGGGGATGCCCGGAAAGACAACTAAGAAAGAAACTGACGTCGTTTGGTACTCAGGAACATAAAAAGGGGAGAAGTGGAGGTGATACAAAGGCAGATGACAAGGCAGATGGAGGAGCAGTGGATGTTGCACGGAGAGCAACGGGACCAGGCACTACGTACAGCCACTGGAGCCCCTTAGACGTTTCGAAACCGCAAGAGTGGGCAAAATGGATAAGGAGATTCGAAAGATTTCACATGGCCAGTAACTTAAACGCTAGCTCCAATGCTACTCAAATAAATACGCTAATTTACTGTGTGGGTGATGAAGCGGACGATGTTTTGCATGGACTTACTCTAACAGAGGAATAAGCACCAGGACACCAGGACAGATTCAAGTGAAGGAACGCAGAAATTAAACCTCACCATGTCAGCAGCCAATGAGATAAGCCACAATTTACCCAATACAGCAAGGAAAAAAGTAGTCAGTGCCCTAAATGCTCCCCACGTGAAGTGCCACGCGTGCGGTATAATGAGTGAGGGTGTTTAAAGAGATCTTCAGTGACGGAGAAACACCTACCATGCACAGCGCAACTAAGCTGTTGTGGCCAGGGTGGAAACTGTTAGATGTTGTGGGTATTACTGTACCAGCCTGCTGCTGAAAAAGGGTAGTAGGGAAGTGAGAGAAGATGTGTATGTCATACGCCATCTGCCCACCACGTTGCTGTGGAGTCCTGCTATTGGTAAACTGGAACTAGCGGCACATGAAGGCAGCATCACCGTGGAAACGCTAAAAATGAGTGTGTGACAGCCATATGCTATAAAACTGAAGCCAGGGCCTGAACCATCCCCACCGAAGACACCCAGATGGATTCCATTGCCATTAGTGGACAAAGTTAAGCAGGAACTGTCTCAGATGGAAGGCCTTGGGGTGATCAGCAGAGTCGGAGAACCAACAGACTGGTGCTCAGGCTTCGTGGTGGTGCCAAAGACACCAGGGGATGTACACATAAGTGTTGATCTCATGAAGCTAAATGAGTCAGTGCATCGTGAGAAATACATTGTGCCACTGGTGGAGGAAACACTGGGGAGACTGGCGGCAGCCAGAATATTTAGCAAGCAGGATGCTAATATGAGGTTCTGGCAAATACCTCTGACCAAAAATTCAGCTAAACCCACAACCTCCATAACACCCTTTGGCCGTTATTTATTCAGACGTCTGCTGTTGGGGATTGCTTCTGAGCCGGATCACTTTCAAAACAGGACGGTGACTGAGGTCACGAGGGGGTCATCTGCCATGTTGATGGTGTCTTGGTCTACATGCAGTGCTACGAAAGATCCAGAAGGCGGCATCACACACGGCACATTTTTGGGTCATGAGTTTTCTGCCTGTGGCATTAGCCCTGACCCGCAGAAGACTGAGGCCATCGGGTAAATGAAAAGGCCTAAATATCTGACTGAGCTGAGGAGCTTCCTTGGAATGGTCAGTCAGCTTGGGAAGTTCATCTCACAACTTGCTGAGAAAGGCAAGCCTTTGCAAAGTGCTGTCCAAGAAGAACTGCTGACTGTGGGCCAGCAGAGAGCTTTTAACACGTCGAAGAAGCACTGCTTTCATAGCCACGTATGACCTGAACAGAGACTGCAAGGTGTCGGATGCGTCATCATACAGCTTAGGTGGTGTGCTGTTGCAAAAATAGGAGGCAGAGTGGAAGCCAGAACCCTGTGTGTCGTGATTTCTCACACAGACAGGGCCCAGATATGCACAGGTGGAGAATGAGGCATTGGACTTGACCTGGGCCTATGAAGAGGCTCAAGAACTTCCTCACCGGCAAACATTTCCTGTTGGAAACTGATCACAAGCCACTGGTAAGTCTTCTGTGGTCACAAGCATCAGACGCCCTCCCTCCACATATACGGTGCTTTCGCATGCGGCTAATGCGTTACTCATACTCCATTGCTCATGTGCGGGGAAATGTTTGTCGACAACAGTTACGCTGTCATGTGCACCGTTGAAGAGTAACGTGGCACCTGATGAATACGAATTCTTTGAAGAGACAAAGATACAGTATACGTGGAAATGGTCATGGGAAGCCTGTTAGAGAGTGTCACAAACCTGGATGAGCTTTAACAGGATCTAGAGAGAGACAGTGCATGTGCACGCTTACACTGCAACAGTGAGCCAGCGTTCGGGCTGTACTGCAGAACAGGCCTACCTCATGGTTAAAGATAGGCTTCTGCTGAAGGGAACTCGACTTGTCATCCCCTCAGTCATGAGAAATGATGTGCTTGTCAAACTGCACGAGGGTCACCAAGGTGTAGCGAAATGCAGGGAGCGTGCACAACAGTCAGCATGGTGGCCGGGCCTGAATCAGCAGCAAAATGAAATGGTCCTAAACTGCTGAATGTGCAGCAAGGGAAAAACAGAACCAGAGCAGAATACCCAGAATGACCATGGTAGTACCTAGGGGCAGACTTGTTCATGCTGAGGAGCAAGACTTATCCGCACCGAGATATGTGAAGATTGCTCAATTAACTCCCTCATGATCGCCAGATGTTACAGTCCATCAGACACTGATGTTATGTCATCACCGATGACACTGATGACAGAAAATGGGCTACGGTTCTGTGGAGAGGCCTTTGCAGCATTTGTCCGGTCAAACAGCTTCCGCCACGTCACCAGCAGTCCAACATTTCTCCAAAGAAAAGGTGAAGCTGAACACGCAATAAAGACCTCGAAGGATTTCCTCAAAAAGGCAGCTGACCCCTACCTCACTTTGTTAGCATGCAGAGGTACCCCACTGCAAAATGGTTATAGTCGTGCTCAGCTCCTCATGGGGAGGCAGCTTCGCACGACACTGCCAGTGTTTCTGGCATTGCTTGATCCTGCTCTTCACAATGGTGCTGCTGTTGCCCAGAAGGAAAGGGAGAGTAGAATGAGGGACACACAACAGTACAACAGGTGTTATCGCACAAGAGAGCTCAGCAATCTTTCACCAAGGCAATCAGTATGGGTGACAGACCAGAGAACACCTGGAGCAGTGCTCGGTGAACACACCACTCCACGTTCTTACCTCGTGCACGGCCCTCATGGGACGGTGAGACAAAATCACCATCATCTCATTCCTGCGCCAGCATCGCCTGAGCAGAACATCAGTGGTACTGATGTGTCATCCCCAGACTGTGTGCCACTGCAGGCCGAGTACGCCATACACTCCTAGAACCAGGTCTGGGAGGGGTGTGGTGAGGCCGAAGAGGTTGGGAAACGATGTGAATGTGTTCAAAACATGTTAAAAAATATGCCTTAGCGACTGTATGATGAATAGCTACGGAGATGTAATCTTAAGGTAAATAGTTGCTGTTATATGGTTATGTTATATGGAAAACGTTTAATGTATTCAGGTCCAGATAGGAGCAGACCTCCCCGCAGAGGCAGAGTAATCCTTTAAGGTCTGTTGGATCAAAGGTAGTCCACCCATTGTTTCTAGAAAGGGGAAATGTGGTGTTATTGGTATTTTAAACGGTAGCTTTAAAAGAACTACAGGCAACTGTAAGATGATGTCATAAGGGAGCGCCGGGGATCGGGTGTGGAGGATTCTTTAAAAAAAAGAGGCGTGTGTTTTTATGTTGGAGGAAAACCACAATGAATAGTTAACAGATGGACTCGTGTGCATTACTTTCAATAACACAACATACCCTTCCCAGAACTCTATGGTATTTCATCACACCTTCCTCAAGGCCTTCAGAAAATAGATTATTCTGCAGTGCAGGTTTCTGTGGGAATCATCCAGACTGAGTAACGTTTCTCTAGACTGGCTTCTGAGGCTAAGAAAAGTCTTCATACAGATTTTTAACCAGTGGTGGGCACAGCTAACTGAAAAGTTTTGATAACCGCTAATCCGCTAACTCCAAAGTTTAATTCAATAACAGTAAACCAATAAACCAATAAAAAAATAGTTGAAGCTAACAATATCCACTAACTTTTATTACATGAATGTAGCTTTGGTTTATTTTTTTGTCTCTGAAACCCTTAAAACAAGCCCAGATAGCTAAAAATTTTACCCGTGTAATGCTGAAGAGTGACTAAAATCTCAGTTTATTTTTGTTTCTGTTATATTTTGTTTGTGAGATACAAGCATTTGGAAGAGCCCTATTTCGCAAGTAGACCATGCTGACAGTTTGCCCTCAGTGAAGCTGCTTGGGGACTACAAACATGGCGTCATTTACTGGAACTAGGAAGGAGAGTGTCAACTCTTTATTAGTCTATAGCTCTGTCATTCAGAACTTGAAATATACAACCAGAGGCCTTAAATCTGACAAGTTAGCTTCATTATACAGGCTCCTATTCTCCACATAGTTCAGGGTGCCCCCTGATTAAATGTACCATTGTTCACTTACACTTAGCCCAGACTACCGTAAATCCAATGACATGAAACTTAGAGAAAATTACAATGAAAAAATATTATATAATCCAGATTATTCAGATATGGGGAACGGGACAATAGATAAAATAGTAGAAGCTATTCACTAGCCTGGCAATATGGATAAAGGCTCTGAATGGGCTTTGGACCAGAGGGTCGCTGGGTTAAGTCCCACAAGAGGCCCTGGGGTCGTATCCATGGAACTCGACCTGAGGCCTTATTACCTCTCTGGTTTCTTGGTGAAAGAAAAGTCTCTGTGTTTTCATCAGGAGAATGAAGTGAAATGTAACCCTACAGTGCAGCTGCAAGAACAGAGAGTACATGACTGTCACCTGCATCCAGGTCCAATGGTGCATTTTGGGGCCCTAAATCAAGAATCAATCTATCCATCCTTCCACCTTCCATTCATTTATTCTTCAAAGTGAGGCTTGGAGCCGCTCCCAGGGAGCATAGAGCACGAGGAAGAAGTACACCCTGAACAGGAAGCCAGTCAGGTAAATTTAATAATAATGTCATTAGCAACAGATATTGATTGAAATGAAAAGGTCAGTTTAACACAAAATCAAATCAGATAGATCTAAGCTATCCATACTGTGATGAGCGTGAAAGAGAGAACACAACGACACGCTTCAGCAAGGATTCAGACGTGAATGTTTGTCGAGGCGGTTATCTAATGGTGCGTTAGTTTGAGTGACATCACATCCGACAATCTCCCGTTCGAGCTACCACATCTCGGAACAAACATGGCTGCCTCCATGAACACGCTGCTGTGTGTTGTTGCTTTATATTTTAGCAGATTTGGAGTGAGATTATTTTTTCCAAGAGACAAACAAACAAGAAACACGAACTAGTCAAACCACATTAAAAGCTTTATAAAATAGTTTAGCACATTTGTAGCAATATTCTTTTTTTCGAGAGGCAAACAAACTACAAACAAACCAAAGATACTAACAAGTCTGGTAAAAATCTGATATTGCATGATTGGATACTGTTTACGGTCATGATATGGTATTCCCTAAATCGAACACGTGCATTTATAACTATTAATACATTTAACAAAATAAACATTTTTAAAGATTTATAAAATAGAATTACTGTTGAGTGTGTAAGCCGCCATGTTGAAATTACATCACAGGGGCAACTCGGACAACAAAATCTTGTCTGACATCAATGTCATAAAAGAGGCTATTTCCGACGGGAAGTGACGTTTTTCGTGATGTTTTGTGGCGTTTTCATCCGAGTTCCGACTTGGAGAGAAATAATCGAAAGCACTATAAGGTACCCCCAACATACTGAACACACTGTGATGATGACAATTTGTACATGAAACATAGATATTTTCGCTTATATGTTATTTTTGCAGGCTACAATACTGTTTTGATTGCCCTGCTACCCGCCCGTGTGTAATGAATTACCCGCCCGCAAAATTCCAGAACATTAAAATCCGCTCATTTCAGCAACTATCTGCGGGTACCCGACCTGGTCCAGGACTCTTCCTTGAACGTCAACAGACAGTACAGCAGTAAGATTACTCAGCCAAATACAGGTTTTGAACCTCTGACCTACCAGACCCTAGCACAGATCTCAGACCTGTTGAGGTACAGTCAGCCCCAGGCTAACATTCTCATCAAACAAAACCACATAGAGGTGTGTTATTCTGCCAGTTTCAGGGTAGGCATTTCTGACCGTAAAGCTAAGGAGAAAGATGCTATTAACCGAAGAAAGAGACGCCTGGACGTAGAGCATGACCTTTTTTGTATTTTATTTAATATAATGTGGTTACAGCTGTGTTTTCATTGGTCAAATTCAAATCACATGTTTGCGCTACGTACTGTGGAGAGCAGTGGCAGCAGAGAGCTGGGTTCATACAAACAAAGGCATGGTTATTATTTACAACTCGAACACGGGAAGGGAACAAGGTCGTCTTAAACAGAAACACAACAAACCAGAAGGCCCAACAGAAGTAACAGAAGCTCCTGTCACGCTTCTCCTCCAGCTTTCGTCTCACCAGTTTGCCCGACTGACCCTAATCAGAAATCCTGAGAAGGCAATCTGACTAATTGCGGCCCGCTGGATCTCATTACCTGTGAACACGTGGCCGGCGATCTTACGACACACATTACCCCCCCCCCACCCCATTTCAGCAACTGGGCCTCTGTCAAACCTCAGACCTTACCTAGGAGACATGTTGGCTGTTTCCACAGCAGGCATGTCATTAAGAATGGGATAAACATCACCAAGAAGGCATATATGCTTCACATTCTTGTTTAATCGTGACTATGAAACCTTTATGATGGCACAATATAACCGTTAAGTCACAAGCAAACTGAGCATAGTGAGTGGCTCAGTGGGTTAGTGCGTGTGATCCAAAGGTCATCTGTTCAAATCCCGTGGTTGGTGGAATGGCCACATTGACAGTGGGCCTGTGAGCAAGGCTCTCAACCTTCTAAAACTTTCTTCAGGGGCACCAAATAAATGCCTGACCTTAAAGGAGAGCAAGATATGTGCAAACTGGAGAGTTCCGATGTACATGTAACAATTAAGATTCATTTCTAGTGGCATTTTATTCATTGAAAGTATCAGATCATGATACCATCTGGGAAGTTGTGGGCCCTACATGTTCTACAGTCTAGCCGTGTGTTTGCTTCTTTGATTTGCACAGAGGTTGTTTACAGATTAACCTCAGTTGAGTAAGCATGACCATTCAAATATTGTTACATCAACATCTGCTGACTAAGGTACCCAGGTCACGCAATGGACAATGGACAATTGTAGGCATATCCTTGGTTCCCATAATAAAAGCCAACGATGGAAATACCAGCACTGAGCATCTGGACACTGTGCTTTGTTCTAGCCATAAAAAGGGGGCTTGCCAGACTTAAAAGGGATGCATTTCTGGCATGTTTATGAGGTCCAGTGCTGTTCAGCTGCTCATCCGTCAAGACAGTTTACACATCAGGATGCATTGCCACCTGTAACTTTACTGCACTGTGTACATATATTGAGGATTAATGTGTGTTTTCTTAGATGGGGGGGGGGGAGTCTGAATTTACCAAGAGCTAATGGGTAACTGTTAAATAAGGGATGATTTGCTAAGAATTTGATATAGTGCAGTGTTTTGACAAGGTGAAACAGACACTGAATTGTTGGGTGACATATATATATGGGTGAAAAACTCTTATACAGTTACGGAAAAAAAAAATCACAGATTACCATAGACCTTCACAGATTACCATAGGCCTTCACAGTTACCATAGTCTTCAAACACACACACTGCCAAAAAGCCAAACTACATTTAAATTACCTTGAAAAAATAATTGTGTACAGTGTGTATATTAGTGCTTAGAAGCATAAGTCGGCCTTCGAGTGCTGTAACTTTCTCAGAGTGCTGCGGATAGCACTGTTGCCCCATGGGTCCAGGTTCGGGGATTCACACCCTTCCTCCACTCTGAGTGTGTGCACTTTGTCATGCGGCTTTCCTACGGCAGTCCAAAGACATGCAGTTAGGCTAGTTGGCATCTCTAATTTGCCCGTAGTGTGTGCATGTATGTGCCCTGTGATGGACTGGCACCCCATCCAGGTTGTGCCTCAGCCTTGTACCATATGCCACCTAGAATGGGCTCCAGCCCACCCCCCAGGGACAGGACTAGGATAAGCAGTTGGAAAATATATAGAATCTTAATCACCCCTGTGCCTCAGACGTCCAATAGCAATGTGTGCCTCTGATGTGTTGCTTATATATTGTTTATGTGTTAGATGTCTTGTTTTGCCTCAGATCTTTGGTTTCCGCTTCAGTTGATTGGCAGAAGCTTTTCTGGTTTGTCAGGCTGTCGATTTCACACACCCCCACTACCATCCGCTCCCTCTGGCAAAGGCTGCTCTCCCTCACACACTCTCTCTCTCTCTTCAGTTATACGATGTCGAACACATCTTCCCATCATCCTGTGTTGTTATGCCCGCACGCTCTGCTTGACCACGACTCCGACACGGCGGACATGTGGGATCTGCATGGATCTGCATGACATCCTGGCGTGTAGGAAGGGCAGCGTTCACCCTGGGCTCCAGGGAGAAGGTTGCTGTCCTGATTTCACATGAAATTTATATGCAAAATGATTCAGAAAATGAACATTTGGGTATAACCCTCATGACAGGCAAATTGTTCATAGGGGGTACCCAGCATATACAAGAAGGCAAAGCCATGTAGAAATGTCTTTCTGTATCTAGCAATGTTTGTGTGTGTATCTACAACCTCAGTCTCTGCTTGTTCCCCTCCCAGCCGATTAGGAAACACTCCGGTGAACCGATGTTCTGACATATGGTCACAGTGCAAGATCACTATGTTACTTAAGTGGCTGATTTTGTTGCATAGTGATTACAAGGATGAAAAAAGCTAACCACATGGCAGAGTCCTGCACTGGGTCGGGTACCCGCAGATAGTTGCTGAAACGGGGCGGATTTTAATGTTCTGGAATTTTACGGGCGGGTATGCAGACAGGTAATTCATTACACACGGGCGGGTAGTAGGTCAATCAAAATAGTATTGTAGCCTGCAAAAATAACATATAAGCCAAAATATCCATGTATTATACTATCATGTACAAATTGTCATCATCACAGTGTGTTCAGTATGTCGGGGGTACATTAGATAACCGCCTCGACAAACATTCACATACACATCTGTACCGTAACCTTGATTAGACTACATTGCGGCAGACAATGCATTGTAGCGAGCGGCACTACAGGACTTGTGCTCCCATGAGGCGTTACGGTAGGGAGTAATTTGCATGTGGGGAAATTGCGGGTATTTGTTTATGTTTTGGGGAAGATTAGAGGGGGAGTAGTTGTTATAAAATAGAAGTAGGGAATTGTGGGTAATTTTTTTTATAAATAATAAACAGTTGATTTGGGTCCTTCTCGCCAGTCACCCTCCTCCAGAACGTTAGCGAGTGGGGAGATGTTTGAGTGTTTGTGGCGTTGTAGAGTGTTACCAGCACGTACCAGTGGGGGTGCTGTATTCTCTGTGTGCAAAAGTGCTCTTCGAGGCTCGTTGAGCCGAGAAATAAAGAATCCTTGCTGGAGCATGTCGTCGTGTTCTCTCTTTCACGCTCGTCACAGTATGGATAGCTTAGATCTATGATTTGATTTTGTGTTAAACTGACTTCAATTCAAAATTCATGTAGGCCTAGTGGGGCATAGAAAAAATAATTGTGTGTAATTTACCACGGGTACGGGCGGGTAACGGGCGGGTAACGGGTGGAATGTTAACGGGCCCAGGCGGGTGCAGATTTAACTTTGAAATAATCACGGGTACACGGGCAGGTGTGGTGCTGTACTGTGCGGGTGCGGGCGGGTGCAGGTCTCCAAAAGTGGACCCGTGCAGGACTCTGCCACATGGACTCATATTCTGATTCAGAGCTATTACTGGGCCCGTTCTTAATTGGGGTTGTCTCTGGGCATCACATTATTACATTGTAACATGTGACTGGGATCTTGCAGAATTGGCCAAGACACAATCTTTAATCCAAGGTGTCTTTCTGTCCTGCTAATCCGGAGTAGAATATGAATAGCATGGTAGTCACTTCCTATGCACAGCAGGAGTGATGCACGATAATAGCAGATTCTGGATTTTTTGGACAGGGATCTGTCCTGAGTCTCCTGGACAAGTGTCTATCCTGGCTTTTGCGGAACAAGGGTTGATCTTGGCTCTCTTTGATTAGGGTCAGTTATGGTTCTCCTGGATAATGGTTGATCTTGGCTCTCTTTGATTAGGGTCAGTTATGGTTCTCCTGGATAATGGTTGATCTTGGCTCTCTTTGATTAGGGTCAGTTATGGTTCTCCTGGATAATGGTTGATCTTGGCTCTCTTTGATTAGGGTCAGTTATGGTTCTCCTGGATAATGGTTGATCTTGGCTCTCTTTGATTAGGGTCAGTTATGGTTCTCCTGGATAATGGTTGATCTTGGCTCTCTTTGATTAGGGTCAGTTATGGTTCTCCTGGATAATGGTTGATCCTGGCTCTCTTTGATTAGGGTCAGTTATGGTTCTCCTGGATAATGGTTGATCCTGGCTCTCTTAGGCTTCATTGTTATCAGCTCCGGCTGCTATAGACAATAAACCGAAACTCAGTGATGGCCCATGGGGACATATTGTGTCCGAACGGTTTGTAGAGCCTTGATAGCCGTTCCAGGAATGCTGATGCTCCAGTGAAGCACGTACCCCCTCCCCACCGACTGTGCTTCAGTCTCTTTTTCCCTTGGCATAAGGCCACCGCGACATGCTGTCAGGAAAGGAGGCACTCTGAATGCCCGTGGGGCGCCATGGCCGCGCTCCTGAGGCGGCTCCACTTACGGTTACCCGATCCCTAGCTGGCTCATGTGCAGGTATCTCACCTTGCAGCCTGGGAGGTGCCCCCCCTCCTCCCTCAGAGGGATATGTGAGATCACCCATGCAATCTGCACCTGACACTCCAAAGAGGTGTGGTAGCATGCTTTGCCCAGGGTGTGCATATATAAATATTACATACATATTTCAACAGACGCTTTTATCCAATGCAATGCACATTTGAGAATCAGGCTCAGCCAGTCCCTGGAGGTTAAGGGCTATGCTCAAGGGCCCTATGGTGAAATAAGCTTCCAATGTCAAGGACAGCATCCTATCCTACAAAAGGATATCCTGTATAAAGTGTGATAACATCATGTCACGTCCTCAAGTGCAGAGGCAACATGGGAAGTTCTTGTGCTCAACCAGGCTGAAATGTGAAAATACTGTGGACAATGGACATGCAACATTCACACTGGGAAAAGGTAAGGCTTTGTAAATGCTGAGGGGGTTGTTCTATGCATGGGAGTTCTTCCTATGTGAAACACAAACGTGTCACACATTGTGGCTGGTCAGCTTAGGGCCAGCACCAGCCTGAACTGTTAACATTCACTGGTCCTGCAAGCCCTAAGTGAAGTGAAGTTGAAAAATGGGACCAGGTTTCCAGTTTAAGACACCCAGATAATGTGATTGGAAGTCAATTTACTCATGCATGTATGTGTTCAATCAGACTCAAACTGGCCTAGGCACTCTGCACAGATTCCCCCCCCTGGGCTTTGACCCAGAAGTAACAGAAGAAGCTTGGAGCACAGCAAAGGCTGTACAGCACGTACAAAATGCACAGCGCTGTAAGGCTGTCCAATTCACCGCTCAGCTAAAGGGTGCTTTTCCACCGCACCGGGTACCGTACTTTTGGTACTTTAAGAAGGTACCAAAAGCACAGTACTTCAAGGTGTTGGTTTTCCACTGGAGTAAAAACTGGTACCGGTGCCGAATGACGCAAGTATGGATATTATATCACACTGATTTTAGGTTTCGTTAAAACATTTTTACTCTGTCATAGGAAAAAAAAACTTAGCTAGATTTGCAATTGTAATGATCATTCCTTTCCAAGATTATCTAGTATATGTTTAAAAATCAGTTTAAAGTTTACCTCTGCTGCAAGTGCATGAGCACTGCATGCGTTCTCTGAGACAATTATAATCATTTTCATCCTTGCTGTTTAAATCACCCCTAGACGGGTTCATGAGAAATTTATGTTGAACTCCATTTTGTTTCATAAATACCCCAATATTAATTACAACAAAATCACATTGGAATATTTGAAAAATTTCGAGTACCGTGCTGTCATAGTACATTATACAAAATACTTTCTTATGCTATACTGATCTTGTATCTTTTCTTCTGACCAGATTGCAATTAAAGCTTGTGTCACTTCATTTGTCCATGCACCTATTAGAGTAAAACCTTGGATTGTGAGTAATTTGGTTTGCGAGTGTTTTGCAAGACGAGCCAAAATTTTAAATAAATTTTAAGTTGATAAACGAGCAAGGTCTTGCAATACGAGTATTACGTATACGCTTTGTCTGCCTAGAATTACGTGATCACAACTGAGCCGACGGTTCTTCTCTCGCTCTCTCACTGTGGGATTGTGGGTAATCGTCTCTCATGCTCGGTCTCAGTTGGCGTGCCTCACTCGTATAGTCAAAATTTAGTAGAAAAGCACCACCCGAATAAGGGCGTAGCAGTGCGAGCGATGAATCTGTTTAACGACAATGCAATGTCCACATTTCCGCGGAATCGAAAAGGAGGCAGAAGCAGCTGTCATTGGATAGGTTCCCTGTTAAAGTCGCACAAAAAGAAAAAGATTCCAGTGAGCCAACAGATAGCAGTGATTCCGTTAGTTATAGTGAAAGTCGTCCTACAAAATAGCCCTCCTCTTCTCCTCTCTCTCATCTCCCTCACACCATCCACGATTCTTTTCAAAGGTAAAGTGTAGGTTAATTTGTTTTACGTTTTTTTACTTTATATTTTGTATTAATAATTTTTATATGAATAGTTTCCATTATTTCAAATTGGAAAATTCGCTTTGATATACAAGTTCTTTGGATTACAAGCATGTTTCAGGAACAAATTATGCTCGCAATCCGAGGTTTTACTGTATTGTTGATGTTATCATTTTTTTTTACGTCTGTGGCATAATAGGTCGACTGGAAAAAGCCCGATACCAGCAAGCTGAAAGGAGCCATATCACCACCTATTGTAGTAGAGTCAGACATACTTCGCTCAATAAATTGATTCCCCTCCCATGCATGTATACTGGGACAAGGACAGTAATCTGATTAAATGGCGTAGTCGAGCTATAACCATAGCTATAGCTATATCCATTGCTCGACTAAGCTGTGCATGTGAACATAGTGACTGAGCAGGCTGGTTTTCCCTGTACTTTCTTTTTAATTTCATTTTGGCCCCGCCCTGGCTCATCCCCCATGTTGCAGGGTCTCGTTGTCAGAGCAACACCTTTTTGCGAAATCTGAATTCTGCATACCCGCAGCCTACGGCATGTAGGGTGGAGGGCTATGGTGCCCTGGGGGTGTCAGGCATGGATAAAGTCATTCCCACACTCATACGAAACTAACAGCGGACCTTTCGACGTCTCTGCGTGTTTGACTTACACACGCTGTGCCATTTCAGAGTGCACAGCGGCTTGAACAATTATTAACATTTTATCAGATGTGTGAGTCAAGCTGCTTGGATTTCAGTCCTTCACGCTTGGGAAGGAATGCATCGCCATCTCAGCCGACACGCGCGGCCGCGGGGAAGGTGTCGCGTGGGAGGAGCGGGTCGTTCCGAACCCAGATTACAAGGTAGTCTCACCACCATTACAAGAGACACATGTTCCGCCACGAAAGTCGATAATTTACCAGATTACATAATGGCGGTATTCGGTAAATGAGCCTCTCACTCACGATGGCCCTGTGACGAGTTTCATTAGTGCCTACAGAACCCTAATTTCAGGGAGAAAGGGAAAAAAGAGGCTCTAATTCATTTCATCTACACCTCCCGCCTGCACATTAATCTACATAAAAGAGAAAAGGAACCTAACAGCAACCAACAAAGGTAACATTAACGACAGCATGGAGAAGCATGAAATGGGGGAGACCTGTATTTATGACTTGATGTGGGAGTGGTCTTTTTGACTGGTTGCTTTTCAAAAGCATCTTCACTCGAAAGTTAATGCAACCCATTAGCACAAATTCAATGGTATCCTTTCTTCTCAGGCGTCGCACGGAGAGGACAGGGAGGTGGGATCGCCTGATCGGCAGGCTGGCAGTCACTTGGGGTGCGGATTCCGCTTGGATTCGTCGCCACTTCAGGCATCAGCTGGGAAGCTGGGTTTCCAAGACCCACGTGCTGGAAGCTCTCAGAGAATTTCAGAACCAACGTCGGCTTCCCCTGTGGACCAAACTGCAGGCAGATCTCAGTTGCTGAAATCTCCTTTTCATGTACAGGTATAAAGCAGCAACCTACTTTGATGTCATCCGCTCCCAGGCAGCGATGAAAGCTCACTGTGTATTAGCCTTGATTTATGGTTTCTAATTATATTTTTTGCTTATAGGAAATGAAGCCTGAGATAATTAGTAGCCAGAATGGAGGGCCTTGGGTCACAGATTACTGTAAGCTGACAGTAGACAGGTAATTCAGTGCCTCTGAGGCTTTCAGGCCTGGTGCTTGAGTCATGCTCATTTATAACGTTTAAAATATCAGCAGACAAGAAGCAAACACTGTAGCCCTGCTATGAAACATTGATGCTCTGAGACGGAACTCGCTAAAAGTTTGTGGCACCAGCAGCTTAGACGGTACGTGGAGTTTCCTTCAAAGCAGGTTCTGTAGCTGCATCAGCCAGTCACCTGACAAGTCCTCCTTGAATCTGTCTGAATGACCCCCCCCCCCCCCCAAAAAAATAAATAAATTATTAAATAAAAGATGCTGGCACTGCTTTTCAAATGCCTTCCCCCTCCCCCCAGCCAAAGGAACAACGTGCCAATTGTTGAGCAGGTTTTCCGGACAACACAGACCTTCTGTTTTGGCTCGTCCCCATATCTGCGATTGGAGTTCCACTCATCCCTCGTTACTGGGATTAAAAACAGGTGGCTCGTTTTCCTCCCCAGAAATGTCCTGCCATCCTTGTTCCAGCCGGAGACACGTGTGGCGCCATCGCTCGCCTTCCGATTCTCCGGGACCCTCTTAACGCAGCAGAGGTGTGGTTCCTTTTCACATTTTTTTTGTTCTTTCTTCCTGTGCAGACAAACAACAAACATCCGGGCAAGATTTCACTTTCAGTTGCTTTTACATCTAATATGGGTCAAAGTTTAGAGTATGATGTAACGTCTGTTGGTTAATTTGCTGGACCCACTCTGCCTTTCCTGAGCCCTGCTCTGTTTGGACCAGTAATGAAAGAGCAAAAATAAAGAGAAAAAGACTCCAAAGCAAGCTTGAGGTAATAAATGCAGCCCCCTGGTTGCTCCTGTAGACTCCAGACCTGTGCTTTGCTGAGGTGCATTGCAATCCTCACTGCTCTCCACTCCAGAGGCAAAAAACAGCAGCTCTATACAGTGTCTGCACTGACCCCATTGCGGTAGGCAACTTCTCCAGAAAGCAGGGAGAGCTCTTGCTGTAATCAGACCACCCTGGCGGAGTGAAAGACGGTCTGATTGTTCCGCTGAATGGCAGCCTGAGAGCCCCCCCCCCACCAGCCCCCCGGTCTGTGTGACAGAGGGTTGCCATTCAGCATGGGATTCCCAGCGGCTTACCAGGGCTATACTATTGAGCATGATCATGATTACTGGGGAAAGAGACACCCTCAGCCTGCCAAGAACAGGCAGAGGAAAGAAAGAAAGAAGCTATTCAGATGCACGTTTGGTGTTTTACCAGATAACTTTGATTTTGACTCCAGCACATTTCCAGTTGATTGATCTTACAAAAATTAACCTATACTTTTAGATTCACTCAGGCAGGTATCCATATAGTATTGTTAATTACAGTACAAAAAATGAGGAAAATCGAGTCACAAGAAAATAACCAGATATCTTTTTTTATTCAGAAATGTGGTGAAACTTGCCAAGCTTGCTGGCACAGATTAGCGGGATGATGTTACATTGTTTTTACTATGAGGAACATGAAAGATCAATCTCTGGGCCGCATGAAAGGCTGCCGTAAACAGGACTGGCGTCCACCAAACCAACACTGTACGTATATTTTATGCATGTATGACTTATTAAACTTTTTGTGTGTCACCTGCTGGTCTTTGAGTGTTGTCTGCAGCTTTGGCAAAACTCCTAAAAACTCCCAAAAACTTCCCACTTCATTTCTCATGCCGAACATCGCAATGTATCAAAACTGGCATGAGGAAAGACGATTGATTAAATGTGTCACGAGCGGCTAGGCTACTTTGAAACCACTTATAAGTGATAAGTGAGCCAACAAAATCCCCCACCCTTTGACGTGGAAAATGACTGATCACCACCATTATTTCAGTAGCTGTGTCACTAGCTTAAGTGCTGCTAACTTTAAATATGCATAAAATTTAAATGTCGACCAGCAGTATCGGTTTGGTAACTGACATGTCATACATCTCTACATATTGTTTGTTCCATCTTAATATAGACAATATGTGATGAAAAACAATAATAGGATAAAAATATTAACAGGGAAATACAGTGATCCCCCCGCTATATTGCGGATCAGCTATCGCTCCACCGCTATATCGTGGATTTTTCTGCAACGCATCGCAGTTCTCTGCGTTATGGCGTACCTTGCTTGTGGTGTGATTATTGTGAGCAAACTTTTTGTGAACTTTATGTTTAGTTTTAAGCCCTATGATTTAAGGCTTAAACTATTTAAACATGTTTATTTATATGGTCTTTATATATAGCTGATTTTCACCTACCGGTGGTAGGTCTGGAACCTAACTTCCGCAATAGACGGGGGATCACTGTATATTGCTCAAGAATCATGACAGAAAGTCTCAATCTAGATTCTGAGTGATTTATACTTTACCAAGAATTGTGCATCCCTACACAAAGCATTGTGCTGCATGCTGTTTGCAAATAGTTTTATATTTTTAAGTGGGTGAGTAGCGATGATCTTGGGCAGAATGTTTCAGAGTAAAAAATCATTATCGTCATGCTACATGTTTCGACAGGTCAAAAGACATCAACGTGAATGTCAATAAACAGAGCACAAACCAAACCCTCACAGTAACTAAATGTCATTATGGTTAAACAGCTTCACCAGATCACAATTTAAACGTCATCATGCAAACCAAAAAGAGGAATTAATGTTGTTCATTCGAACATTACGGTGCAGGTGGATTGGATCATTCTCCTTCCAGTGTGGACTTCATGACTGAATTAGTGCACTTTTGGGCATAACATGCAACGGCCAAATTATGCCGCTTCATTCAAAAAAGACACACTCTGTACTTGTACATAGCTAATCAGAAAGCTACAATTATCGGCAATAAACAGTTACACATGAAATGCACACAGCGAAAGCTTTTTTACGGCAAACAGGAAAGCGGCACTGATTTCTGCACTTGATGGTAGATGGGGGAGGAAGGTGGACCTCAGCAAGAAAGCAATACTTTGGCCCCTTGATCAACACTTGGTTCCAGACTAGGTGCAGTTTTGCACAATGATGATGAATGCATTCGGGTGTCCAGCACTGGCTGAATGACACTTTTTGAGGACTGTCGCTATCTGTAAGGAGCTTTCAACTCATAGAAATGTAACTATTTTAAGTCCTACTGCAATCTGCCTTCTAAACCTGCTGCTTTTAAGACAGCTAGGCTTTTGAAAAAGCGATGTGTTGCACATCGCTCTGAAGCTTTTCTTAGTAACCAGCCTCAAAATTAAAAAAAGAAACATCTTCCTGTCCTCTGATATGCCCCTGAGACAATGATGAGTCCTAAGGAGTTACCACGGGCTATTTGTCCAATGAGCTTCAGCTCAATGTTGCTCAGCTAACAGAGTCCCCACAATAAATCAGCCAAAGATGCACAAAGCACTTTCAAACACTCATAGGAGCAGAGTGGAGCTGGTGGGGGGGGGGGGGGGGGGGGGGATGGTGAAGTCTGGACCTGGCACCTAATCCACATCGATGCTGGTGTGTGGTTTAGCGTCTTAAGACATGTGTCTGTGAATGTCACTGGTTCACATCCTGTGGGCCTTGTGTGAGATCCCATCCGACCGTGCTTTCTCAGTTGGGTGTCGCTTTGAATAAGCGACCGCTAAATAAAGATGATGATGTAATGCTTTGGAGAACCAGAGAAAGTAAGGTTGTGAGAGGGGAAAATAAAAGAAAAGAGCAAAGATGAATGCGTGTGTTCCCCCTAGGCTGTAGTGCTGCCTGTGGAAGTGGATCAGGCCTCTATGCGATTAGCACTGCGGTGGGGACCCGCCCAGCAAAGCCGGGCACATTTAGGCAGGGCATCATGGGAAATCTCTCCCTTTGCAAAGGGCTCTCCTGAACACAGATGATGACTGAAAGACTCGGGATTACATATGAAGTGCGTAAGCTCTTGGGGTTTTTTTTTAGACTAATATTGTTCATGAGTGTAGTTCTAAGAAACATGAACCCAGTGATAAAAAATTCATGAACATTATGAGGTATAATCAGAACAATAAAGCAGTGAATCGCACAGTTTCTTCTGTTGCAAGTAGACGAAAAGTAACCACTGAAAGGCATGATCACGCATTCCTTTCTGTTTTTCCGTCCTCCCCCTCGATCCTGTCAGCCCCCCCACTCAGATCCTGGTGTTGATGCTTTGCTCCCAGCGTGCATGGCCCACAGTCTCAGCTTCCTGCCAACTTCGTGGTAATGGAGAGCAGTTTTTTTTTTCCTGTGGCCACATTCCAGCGGTATGCACCCGCTTAGGCTTCCGTCTCATTTGGTGCATCTGAGTCGTGGGGGAGGGAAGAAGACTGACCTCAGCCTGACACACAGGATTCGTGAGGAGACAGACACAGGGAGGAGTCTCCCAGCAGACGGTGGATGGGCTCACGATTACCTATGATCCGCTAGGCCCTCCGCCATCCCTGGTTCCCACAGAGGCAGCCGGGGCTGGTCTGTGGGCTCATAAGTGAGCTCATTAGTGAGCTTGTCTGTGGGCTCGTCTGTGAGCTCGTCTGTGGGCTCGTCAGTGGGCTCATCAATGAGCTTGTCGGTAGGCTCGTCAGTGAACTGATCTGTGGGCTCATCAGTGAGTTCATTAGTAAGCTCGTCTCTGGGCTCGTTAGTGAGCTTGTCTGTGGGCTCGTCTGTGGGCTCGTTTGTGAACTCGTCTGTGAGCTCGTCTGTGGGCTCATCAATGAGCTTGTCGGTAGGCTCGTCAGTGAGCTGTTCTATGGGCTCATCAGTGAGTTCATTAGTAAGCTCGTCTGTGGGCTCGTTAGTGAGCTTGTCTGTGGGCTAGTCTGTGGGCTCGTTTGTGAACTCGTCTGTGAGCTCGCCTGTGGGCTCGTCAGTGAGCTCGTCAGTAGGCTCGTCAATGAGCTGATCTGTGGGCTCGTCTGTGAGCTCGTCTGTGGGCTCGTCAATGAGCTGATCTGTGGGCTCGTCTGTGAGCTCGTCTGTGGGCTCGTCTGTGAGCTTGTCTGTGGGCTCGTCTGTGAGCTCATCTGTGGGCTCATCTGTGAACTCGTCTGTGAGCTTGTCTGTGGGCTCGTCTGTGAGCTCGTCTGTGGGCTCCTCTGTGGGCTCATGAGTGGGCTCGCCAGTGAGCTTGTCAGTAGGCTCATAAGTGAGCTTGTCTGTGGGCTCATCAGTAAGCTTATCAGTGGGCTTGTGAGTTCATCATTGAGCTTGTCCTGAGGTTGTCAGTGGCTGTAAACTGCGGACAGAATGAGCCCCACAGGCCCTGACTGTCATTTTGCAGCTGTTTATAACAGCCCCTTTTACCGAGTACCAGCAGCTTTCAGCAGCTGTCGCCAGGAGATGAATCCGCACACTGGCTACACAGACTGGTGAGTCACTCATTCTGGACTGATGATCTCCAGCTGCATGCTGACCACA
Source organism: Paramormyrops kingsleyae (assembly GCF_048594095.1). Classification (NCBI taxonomy): domain Eukaryota; kingdom Metazoa; phylum Chordata; class Actinopteri; order Osteoglossiformes; family Mormyridae; genus Paramormyrops; species Paramormyrops kingsleyae. The sequence continues at coordinate 17,097,169 of NC_132813.1, forward strand.
GCCCGAAAAGAGCATAACTTTAGGTTGAGCATGAGGGGAAACCCGGGACATGTTTTATTCTGTGGATGTCAACAGGTTGAAGCAGTTTCTGAAGAACAAATTTCGTGCAAATATTCAAACTACAGTATATGAATGAGGTCATTTCAAGAAAGAAAAACCCACGCACTTTAATTTCAGGTATGGCTATCTCTGCATGTGTCTTCTGGACACTTGGTACTTCAGCAAATTTGGCAAAAGCATTTGGCACATTTGGCAAAAGTAGCAGTTTAACCACAGAATCAAAAAAGTTCTAAATGGTGGTATTTTAGTCTAAGTCTGTAGGGTCAGGACAGTTTGCCATGAAAGCTATCACCAAACAGCATACACAACGCACTCCAAAAATGAATTTGACCCATGTTGACACACCACATTGCCAAAGCTTTCACAGCACAGTGGCTAAGTTAAGGTGAAGTTCAACAAATCACAATCCGCCTTTATATGACCACTCGCTTCACAGCAGGACGCTAAAACACCGCCAGACACTTATTAGATGGAAATTTCTGCCATCTAGTGGTTGATATTAAAATGACACAGTTTTGTGCGTGTTTCTCCGAAATGAAGGTATTATTTGCCTACCCTGCTCAGAATAAGCGGTTGGAAGATGGATGGATTATTTTCCTAATAAAAATGATTGACATTCCCATGGACTTTGAAGAATCCTTTTGTTCTAATCCAGTAAAGACTTTTTAGCAACACAGTAAAATAATCTATTCCGCAAAAGACATGATGTGATAACATTAAGCTGTATAAGAATTTGTTCTTGTCTGGTATCTTTTAAAAATAGTACAAGAAAAATACCTTAATTATTTGTTAATGCTTAACAGACCATTATATTCAAACAAAAGCATTTAATACAGAAAGGCATTTTTAAAGAGACAGTTGCGGCTTGACTCATCCACAAATCACCACCTTTTCATGGCGGAGTGGTTTGTGTGCCTCAGTGATCTTAGCGGCTATGTCGTTGCTGGAGGGGGGTCTGGAAGTCGTAGGTTAGCGGCGGTGGTCCGGTGCATTGTGGATTGCGTGGCCACCGAAGGCAGGGGCCTTGGCAGACCGATCATCGCTTACAGAAACTGGCTTTGGAACATGGAACATAACCTCACTGGTGGGAAAGGAACCTGAGCTTGTGCAGGAGATATGGTGTAGATATACTCGGGCTCTGGACCCAAACTCCTGAAGAAGAGCTGGACTCTGGAGTTGCCCTGGGTGAAAGGTTCAGGGCAGGTGTAGGTCTAATTAAAGCCCCCAGTTTGGTGCCAGCACATTGGCATTTACCCTGGTGAATAGAAGAGTCGCCTCCCTTTGACTCAGACTGATCAGACTGGCCTTCTTGGAAACCTTGGATGGGGTGCTGGAAGGTGCCCCCCCCCCCCCCCCGGGGACGCAATTGTTCTGCTAGGAGTGAGAGGAACGGCTTAAATAATCTGAACCAGAGTGGTGCTGTGTTATTGGGTCAGCTACACTTTGTCCATAATGAGTAATATTCAAGTCAAGTACAAGGGTGTTCATAAGCAGGGATTGACATAACTGGTACGCAAGTACGCATTCACCTTTAAAAGCGATACATGTGGCAATTGATTGTTGTAGCAGCGTGAAGCAAGAAATTATCATACATTTTAACCTTTATAGGCTAATTAGTACTTCATTTGCAGTATAGAGGTTAAAGTACATGGTAATTTCTTGTCACATCGGCACAAATGCACATAAAATACATACATATTTGCGCTGTTACATTAATCGATTGCTGCACGTATCGTTTTTAAAGGTGAATGCATACTTGCATACCAGTTATGTCAATCCCTGTTCATAAGTGTACTTGGCACCAAAACATCCTAGGCCGTAGATCAATGATCAATTTTGTAGTCGTATCATAAGATCTGTGATCGTAAGTCTTGGATACTTGAGTGAAGAGAGGAGCTGAGCTGACAACTGATCACCTCCTGATGGCGAGTTGGATCAGATAGCAGGTTAGAATGCTGGATAAACCTGGTAGGTCCAAACGTATAGTGTGGGCATGCTTGGAGCATCTGGCAGAGGCCCGCGTCCGGGAGAACTTTAAATAACATCTCCAGCACAACTTGTCTTGTATTCCAAGGAAGGCTGGAGACATTGAGCCTGACTGGGTCATGGTCCATACCTCCCCTGCAGAGGTGGCTGAGCAGTGTTGTTGTAAGTGTGGTGGTAAGGTTGTTGGTGCCCACCACAGTAATCCCCGAATCCAGTGGTGGACAGTAGCAGTAAAGGTAGCCGTCAGGCTGAAGAAGGAGGCCTTCCAAGCTTAGTTAGCTTTTGGCACTCCAGAGGCAGCTGAGAGGAACCAGTAGGCCGTGTGGAAGACATCACTGAGAGATACATCAAAAACTGAAGTGTGGGAGGAGATCAGTCAGGCCACAGTACAGTAGTACCTTGGAACACAAACTTAATTCGTTCCAGAAGGCTGGTAGAGTTCAGATTTGGTCGAGGTCCAAGTCAAATTTCCCCATAAGAAATAATGTAAATGAATTTAATCCGCTCCAGACACATGCATCACCTTCAAGTCTCACTAAGAGTAGATACACGTGCACCGCTTTCAAGTCTCACTAAGAGTAGATACACGTGCACCGCTTTCAAGTCTCACTAAGAGTAGATACACGTGCACCGCTTTCAAGTCTCACTAAGAGTAGATACAATTGCACCGCTTTCAAGTCTCGCTGGGAACAGACACACGTGCACCACCTTCAAGTCTCACTATAATTTCCTTTTTAAGTTCTTCAGTTACTCTCACTACTGTCAGGGTCTGCACCCCTCTGTCAGAGTCTTTCGTGTCTCCTCCCCGTTTGACCAGCAGGTGTCACTGGCCATCCTGTCCTCCTTGTTGTTAAGGTCTTTAGTGTGTCTACCCAGCTTCCCAAGTAGCCTCATGGCTCAATGATTTGAGCATGTGGTTGCTTAACCCTGTAATGTGGTGTTCAAGTCCCACTTTCTCTGTTTTTGTTTCAATTGTATAAGTTTTTCCTAGTTCCTGTGTTTTGTTTTTGCTTTGTGCCCGTCGATTACATGTCTGTTATTCCCCTAGTGTTAGATTCTGTTTCCTAGTATGAGTTTCATGATTTAGTTTATTATTTTCACTGTTGCCCATTTACCAGCCCTTGTTAATTGTTCTCACTTGTCCTACGTTATTCTTGTTATCCCTCCTTATTTTAGTTCATGCCTTAGGTCAGTTCCCTAGTGGGTCATTGTTGTAGGTCCTGTTGTATTCCATGTGCATTCCAGTAGGTGTGTTTGAGTATATTAGAAGTTACGCTGAGTTTTGTTATTTGTACTCTGCCTGCCTGCTCCTTGTTGCCCTGACCTTTTGTAGCTTGTCTTTCTTCTTCCCCTTTTTAGTTTTGGTCCATTGTTTTGCAGTGTTTCTAGTATTTTCAGTTCTGTTAATAAACCCCTTCTGTTCCCGTGAGTCGCAAGTGGATCATTCACCTTCCTTCCTGCCTGCACCATGCCTCGTTCCTGTGCCATCTCTGTCCGAGTCCATGACAACTACTTTCATCTTTGGTTTGCTGCTATCACTGCTCACTTTCTTAGGGGCCATGATTACTGTATCACTTAAAGTACTGTAGATAAAGCAAAAATGCACAGCGAACACAGGAACATAGCTTTTGCAAGTCAAACTCGGTCGAGAGGTACCGTGATTCTGAGAGCTATTCACATACATCAGCATCCCAGTAGGTCCGTTTGCCTTTGTTTCAGCCATCAGAGATGCGTCTCAGTCTGTACACGTTTTAGTATGTCTGTCATGTTTTCTTGTGTTCCAAGTTTTCGGTCAAGTTGCAGTTAGATTTTTCTCGACCAACCCCTGCAAGGTCTGAATCGGTAGAGTTGAATGCATCTCGACCCATACAAGTTTTAGCAGAAATGGCCAAGTTTCAACATTTCGGTTGAAATACAAGTGGGAAAAAAATACAACAGACCAGTTCGATGTCCAAGCTGGTCAAGTTAAGAGGCGTTCGAGTTCCAAGGTTCTACTGTAAATGACTTTTGGTCGGCCTAGAAGAGATTCTGACAAAAACTCATGCAATTCAGGAAGGGGGGAGACAGGGTTTTCCTCATGCCGTTTACAGCAGGGACAAATTATGATTATTTTCTTTTTAGTAACATTTTTCTTGTTTCCAGTCTAATAATATGAGATGTACATTAGAAGTACACACAATGCTCCTCTCTCTACATCATAACCTGTAAACCAACCTGTCGCTGGAGGGTTTATTTGTAACCCTCTGCAACTCGCCTATTTTTGCTGCTGTCTAAAATAGCCCCCAGTCACTATGCCTGGACACGGATCTCCCAAAGTGCTCCTCTGTGCTCCATGGGACCGTCCACGGTGGCTTCTTCAAAAACGCTTTCCAAACACCCCATCAAAACGCTGCTCTCAGAATGGCTACAGACGGCCCCTCGCTTGAGAGCCTGTCCGCCACGCTGAGCAGGTGATCCGCTCTCAGAGGTTCTTTTGACAGCTTCACCCCGTGTAGATTTACAGGCTGGTTGCTTGAATACGGAAAAGCTTTTCTCCATCAAAAGGGACATCTGACACCACTGGGGAAAAGCTGATGAAGAGGCCAGTGTTAAGTATTTTGTTATACTGGTAAAAGGATTTATCTGTTAGCAGCTGAATTGCAAATACCAGCTTCCTAGGGAAGGTTAATACAACAGGCTGAGAACTCTTAAAATAAGAAAGTGAGTCATTTCCTGCCAGTGACAAGTCTATGATCCTTGCTCCATATATTACACTGTACAGTGACTAAAAGAGTTCATGTCAACTGCATGCGTCACGCCATGAAGGTAAGATTTCCACATTCCAGGTTGGTGAAATTTGTTCTGCGGGTTTTTTTGCTCTCTATCTGCCAGAGTGGAGCTGAAGTTTGAGTCAATAAATATTCAGTTTGAGGAGCTGGATGAAACAGCAGCAAGGCTCTCTGACCGGCTGGAGAAACACAGGAACACCTTAGACCAGCAAGTCCACGAGGACCAGGTGTGGGTGTCTCTGCTGGAGGACCAGTAGGTTTGCATGATAGGTTGAGGATCCCTAATCTCCTATTTCTAATGAATGTGGTGCTGTAGATATGCAACAGCAGTTTCTCCAATCTTTCCTGCAATGGTAGGTTAAGCACCTTGGAGACGAACCTCTTCGTGACCTACGCAATGGACACTCTTCGCCGCTGCCACTCAGTGGTCTTGGGGAAGCTTCCAGACCTGGCCCCAAGCCTGCCCACGGTCGCCTCGGTCTTACACAGGAAGGCCAGGAATCGGCAGGTCCGGCTGGCTTGGGAGTCTGCTCTCCAGGACCTGGGGCTGAGCAGCACCGACATCACGGCCTTGTGCACCCTTTTCGTCATGCATGGTTGCCGAGCCGAGTATTTTGGGCCAGCCCAGAGGCAGCATTACGTAGGGAAGGTGGAGGTGCTCATACGGAGAGTAGTGACTAACCCAGCTCTGAGAGACGGTTTGCTGAGGGCAGTGCAGGTGGTGGAGGTGGGAAGTGCTGGCACCGTGATGAGTGAAACTCTCGAGCAATGACACCAAGGCCCCTAATCTCGATAACAGGACGGTGGGAAATGTTCTGGAAAATTTGAGAATAAAACAAAAATAAATATTTAAATGTTGAAATTCTTAATAAAAACAAGGAAATAAAAAAATCTTGTCTTATATGTTTCTGATTTCTTTCGCGAAAATTTTACCCTGGCCGGTTAGCTCAGTTGGTTAGAGCGTGGTGCTAATAACGCCAAGGTCGCGGGTTCGATCCCCGTACGGGCCAGTTACTTTTGTTCACACATTTGCACATAAGATTATTTAGTAATCTTAAATGACGACTGACATGAAATTGCTAGCAAGGACCGGTTAATTGTGACTCGGGCTGAAGAAGTTATTGCTATTATTAATTTCGCAAAGGGAAAAAAGGGAAAAAGCATAGGGCTCGTCCGGGATTTGAACCCGGGACCTCTCGCACCCAAAGCGAGAATCATACCCCTAGACCAACGAGCCGATGCATGCTTTGAGTAGCTGGAAGCTTAAATACGTTCTTAGCTAGTTTTATTGTGTAGTGTTTTAGTTGTATAAGCATGATCATAATTATTCTAATATAAATTTATGTAATACCATACGTCGCTTCCTATATACATCGATAATAAAGTCAAGTTATATATATAGTAGTTTCGTTAAGAACACTTGCGATGATGTCGGCTGAGTAGGACCTCGTGGCGCAACGGTAGCGCGTCTGACTCCAGATCAGAAGGTTGCGTGTTCGAATCACGTCGGGGTCAATTTTTCGTCCCCAGAAATTATAGTAATTTATCGCTAAGTCAATTAAAACATGAAATTATTTTGTATATATCCTACATCCTTCACACTACTCTCATCCACTTGGACATATTTCAGACTGATGTTCGTAGATTTCAGCTCAGCTTTCAATACTACAGCACCCCTTACACGATCTGGATTCTATACCTTGCCTGTGACAAATAAAATCCTTGAATTCAGTTAAATGCCCACCAACCCGGCTTAAATCACATACATTTCAAAATACGTACAGAAAGTTACATTTGCAGCTGGAGTGTGCGCCGCCCATTATCGCTTACCGTATTTTGAAATAGGTTTCCGCTTCAGTTTTAAAAGTTCATGGTTATCTTAATCACAGTAAGGCATGCAAAAGGTGGGCTCGTCCGGGATTTGAACCCGGGACCTCTCGCACCCTAAGCGAGAATCATACCCCTAGACCAACGAGCCACTACGATAAAACGCACTATGCTAGCTTTAAAGAATGTAGGAGATGATCAAATATCTGTAATATGTGATTGTATTCTGATGTTAGAATAGACGTATAGACATTATTTCACATTATCATTTCTGATTTTCATAATGAATGTGTATGCATTGATGAACATTTCTTATGAGATCGCTAACAAAACATATCTTATAAAGTTATACGAAAATGTGTATTACTATGCAACCGCTTAAGTGCTATTAAAACCAGAAATATATAAAATATATTATATATAATCTATATCCTACAGAAAACTTCGGAATGTAAGCGTTGGTGGTATAGTGGTTAGCATAGCTGCCTTCCAAGCAGTTGACCCGGGTTCGATTCCCGGCCAACGCATACTTTTTCTGAGAATTCATGAACTACTAACAGCTTTTTCTTTGGCGAGAAACAACACATCTATGGAATATAATTAAACTAAATTCTCCCTAAAATTAGTGCTTTGTTTTTGTTCCGCATATGGTTTAGTCACGCTGTTTGCTCCGGTTTCTCGCCCCATTCATTAGAAGGGGCGTGTCGACTTTTTGGATGCTACGGATGCTGGAGTGTGCGCCGCCCATTCCTAAACTATGCCCCGACCGGGAGCACTATGCTGTCAGTAGCAGCTGATCGTGATAGAGAAGTACATATAATTACAGAGACGTAGAAAACCCTTTTAAAATTCACCCATCCGAGATGGCATCCGAAGAGCTAGCCAAAAAGCTGCAGCGCAGGTTAGAAGTGGAACAGAGCGCTTCGGCGGACCTGTGCGCCCCCTGTGCCCCGGCCAAACTGAGCCAAGGCGAGGGAGAGGAGAAGCAGCCCGTGGTCAATGGCAGTCCAACTACAGAACTGACGGAGAAACTCAGCCGGAGACTGGACATTAACGAGGGCAACACGGAACCAAAACAAGTCAAGGTGTTTAACCCATACACTGAATTCAAAGAGTTCTCGAGAAAACAGATCAAGGATATGGAGAAAATGTTCAAACGGTGAGGAACCATTGTTTCTTTAGATGCGAATGTGATTGGGGTGGGGGGTTATAAAGCAAGTTTACGTCGGAATTTCCAAAATTTTATATTTTTCATTTTACTTTAAGTAAATAACATTAGTCAACATTCACGCATTCACTTATGTTAACCTTAATCTACCTTCACTCTGCTTTTTAAATAATAAAGCGTGGAAAATACATAGAATAAATGCAAAACACAAATGCAGTATATTGAAGTAAATTCACCTGAAGTATTGTTTTACAATTTGTTGAGCAGTTGGATGTCTCCTTTTCCCCTTAAATCTTTACACTCAAATCCTTCTCTTATTTCTGTGAGAGATTTACTGATAAAGTACTAAGTGTCATGGAAATATTTTGCCTTGTATGCAGAGGTTTTGTGTATATATCATTTGTGCCAGTCACAATGTTTTCTCTTGGGCAGTTTTAGTTGAACTTCAGTTGTGCTACTTTTCTAGGACAAGGCCTACTTTCTTGAGTCCAGTGTCTCAGTGACAGGCTTTCTGTTGGACTCTCCCCCTCCCTCTGTCACAATGCTACCTTTGTACCTCTTAGCAAGCCAGAGCTGGGGGGTGAGCCATAATATCTGTCATCTGTCCACTCTGCAGACCATTTGCTTGTCTATCCACTCCTTCCCCTTCCCCCTCCCACCCCCCAACACACACAAACAAACAAACAAACGATAGGCCAGTCAAGACAGGAGAATTAAAGGTGAACATACGCCTGGGGACATTTCCCAAGAAGGCCTGAAACAGTGGAAGGAATCAGAGTGTGGATTCAGTTTCCCTGAAGGTGTACATGTTGTTTTTGTGTAACTGCCTGGGGGCAAGGCTGCTATTTGCAGTATGTGTTCAAATAAGTAGTGCTTATGGCTGTGAGTGATCCCCCTCCCATAAGCACTGTTCCCTTCAGGCTGCCATGGGATGTGCTCTCTTTTGCCCGCATCTTCAGCAGTCTCTCTCCCTCATTGCCGTCACTGGGATCTCCCAAGTCTTTATTACTGACTTTTGCTGGCTGCACGCTGCCCCCATCCCTGCCGGTCATTAAGGTGGTGGTCACAGCAAAGGCCACATGCCTTTCTTATGGAATCCTTTGAATAATTCATCCTTAACAAAGTACACACTAGTGGCAAAATTGTGGAAACCTGTAGCATTTCTGACATTATGCTTTAAAACTTACTACACAACATGGGCAGTAATGTTTCTAAACAATCAAAGAATGGTATCATGCATTGGACCGCTAAATAAGTAATTGGAGTAGCGGTTGAATAAAGTTCTGTGATCTCCAAAAATTGGAAACGTTTCCAGAATTTTGACCACTAGTAGACATGAAATTGTTGCATGCAAAATCTCCACACACATAAATCACCTTATTTATCCAGGAAAACCTTTTTATGCTGCGAAAATAAAACCATAGTTTGTGTTTGCTATGTAATGAGTGGGCCGTCACAATGAGAGGCTGTGATGGAGCCGCTCTTCTCCGTGACAGGCCTGGCGTGGGTCGTAAGTAGGAACAATGCACATTCTCTGGCCGCCTCCCCCCCCCCCAACCCCCATGCCACGACCTCTGCGCCAGGGCCGGGCTGTGCTGGAATGTGCCAGCTGGGACGAGGGCACAGCCACAGTGACTGGGAAGGCTGCCTCGCCTGACCACGGAGCTGCACTGTTTTGGCTTGATGGCTCCCTGCCAGCTCCATCCAGACCACAGATGGGTTAGATCCATCACACATGATTGTTGGTAGGCCTGAAGATTTCACTCCTGCTTTGTAGAGCATTTGTTTACTGTTGAGAGTTATTTAGAGTAAACCGCTAATTTCTTTCTACCACTAAAGCCACTGAGATTTACCTGTCTAAAAATAGTCATTCAAGCAACAGATACTGTTGAAATACCATAAATAAGTTAATCTTCTAAGTCTTCCTCATATAGTGTCACCTAAAACTGTCAACTACGAAAGAAGTGTAATCTACATTCCAGGTTTGTCAGAGATGTGATATATCACATAGTAATGTGTGAATCATAGCCCATAATAAGCTTCCTTTAGACCTATTTACATTCCTGAAGGAGCAAAACAAAAGCTATTCTGACTATGTAGATGATGTGGGGACGTTCTAGAGGTCCAGTTTAAAGGAAACAGTCAAATTCAGACTGTGTGGATTTATTTCTCTGTAAAGACTCTGCTCTGTAAAGACTCTCTCTGTTCTTTTACTGATCGGTGCTGAAGGGTCACCAGCTGTCTGGACAGATACCGGAACAGAGTGTCACAGGGAGTGAATGGGTATGATTTCATGGGGGCCGCAGGTGAGCTGTGGGCAGCCATGTTCCGGGAGTGGATGGGTTTGGGGGTCAGGCTGTCCCACTCACCAGCCTGAAGCTGCTTGGAGTTCACTGTTCTGCAACCCCACCCATTCAGATACTGTGCCCAACTAATAACTCTGTAAAGAGATCCATTAATAACCACTGGCACACCCTCGGCCCCTCCACCCATCTTGCCTGCGGTCTCCAGCTCCTACTGCAGCTTTTACAGGAAGACATACTACCAACCACCCCACTGGTCACTCCACCTCTGCATTCTCAAGCTTAAATATCAGGTGGGAGGGGTCCTCCTCATCGCCAAGAAATTCTTAAATTATCTGTACTTGGGAGGATACAGGCAGAGCACTGATGCCCCACCCTTTGATATCAACACAAGATGACACTGTATTGGCTACTTAGTGGTCCCCTAAAATAAAATGGGCTGTACACTGTGCTATGTGTTAATTACATTAATGTCTGTGATTCTAATCCTGGAATATGTGCCTCTTCACTGATAAAACACCAAAGCTCTGTCAAATCATTGGTGTCTGTGGTATGTCAGTGCCACACACTTCACAGGCTTTCAGGCAGCCTGGGCCTCTGTGAGTGTAAGCGCCAGATGTGGCCACCTTGTGCCTGCATGGCCTTATCACATCTGTTTCAGTTGGTATTTCTCCCCTTGGGGCTAGCCGACTTACCCCCCCTGCAGAGAGCGATCGCCCTTCAAATACACTTGTGGTACAACGCGATAAAGGAGTCACACAAAGAATGCATTGAGCAGCCAGTACCTGAAGTAAGGAGATTACTACACAAGAAGGGACTGTAGGATTTACTGCCCTGACTTGGTCTGACATTTAAAACAATACTGGCTAATGTGTTAAATCATCTCATACACACTGGTACATGGATGTTTGCCAGCCATTGGCCGGACCAAAAGCAGGGGGCATTGTGTGCTTGTGCCCAAGGGAAAAGTGTGTGCTCACAATTGCTGATAAAATCAGGGTTTTCCCCATTGCTGAAAATACAACAAAAACATCCAAAATCAAACGACAAGCATTTCTTAGCATAATACCGGCCAACTCCTCCGACTGTACCCCCCATGACTGAGAATTCACCATGTGCTTTCAATGGACTGAAGGCTGGGCTCTCTCTCCTCAGGTATGACTCCAGTAAAGATGGCTTTATTGATCTCATGGAGCTAAAGCTGATGATGGAGAAGCTTGGAGCACCGCAGACCCACCTGAGTCTGAAGAACATGATCAAGGAGGTGGACGAGGACTTTGATGGCCAGCTCAGCTACAGAGAGGTGAGGGAGACCAGTGGTGGCCAGTCTGGGGACATGGCTCAGTGCAGTGTCTCATGTTATCTTCTTAATTACAGTTGAAGACCAAAAACAAATAAACGAGTGTCATTTGATTTGCAGTGAAGGTTTTGACGTTACTGTGAAACAAAATGGCACTATGGTGCAAGCAAGCAGAATACCCCACTGGGGCAGGAATGGGGGCTGACAGGTGGGGTCCATCTGTGTCCCTACTGCCCACTTGCAGTCACTCTCTCTGAGAATCTGTTAGCCCCATAGCAACAGGTGACAACTGTAGCCTCATGGGGGCACAAAGGCGTCCTTGTGCTGGTTCAGCCCAGTCCCAGGCTCCCCCCAGTAATATGGTGGGTGGGGGGGTCACTATTAGGGAGAGGGGTGAAATTGATATGTGCACAAGTCAGGGGCAGAAAAGCAGTACTACTAACAGATATTCAGGCTGTTTGGACACAGGACTGGTATGTTTACTAATCATAACTATATATTAAAAATGAATACATTGAAATATGCATTAGATCATCTATAATCTGCATGGGATTAGAGTGAAAGGCAGTATAACTACTAGCGATCAGAGCTGTAAATTGGGAAGGCCATTAACCTCTGACCTTGACCCCTCCTGCCCTCGCACCCCACCACACCACACCCCACCCCACCCCACCCCACCCCACCCAGTTCCTGCTTATCTTCCGAAGGGCCGCGGCTGGTGAGCTCCAGGAGGAGAGCGGGCTGCTGGCTTTGGCACGCCTTTCTGAGATCGATGTCTCCACAGAAGGGGTGCTGGGGGCACGCGACTTCTTTGAGGCCAAGGTACGTGTGAGTAGCTTGTAAGGACTTCCTGCAGCACGCTGCTCCTCTGGGCCACGCTTCCATCACGTTTGCATTTGAAAGGTACATTCCCCTCCAGTGCTGAACAGTGTTGATCAAACAAAAATGCTCTGCATCCTTCTGACAAGACAAATGAGGAACAAGTAAAATGATGCTGCCTTCATACAATATACAGCCTTTGTGTGTATTTCCTGATATGTGTCCATTCCATAGTTTTAAAATTATTTATACTGTGAAGCACAGTGTCCTCTAGTGGACAGATAGAGCTATTCAACAGCAATAGAAGATGCTTAGACTGTATTGTCCCGCTAACTTTGTAGCATGTCTTTTTGCTGTGAACTCCACCATTCTGTTGATCACAGGCACAGGCCCTGGCGGTGGCTAGCAAGTTTGAGGCAGAGATACGGGAGGAGCAGGCAGAAAGGAAACGCCAGGATATGGAGAAAAAACAACGGCGTGCTGCCTTCAGACAGTTGCAGTCGACTTTCTGCCCTTAGAGCCTGATGGAGCCTAAACGTGGACGTCAGATGCGTGCGGTGTCACTGCTCAGAATGAATAATGGGAACACTACTGGGTTAAACGTCTATCTAGAACTAAAATCAAAATTAGGACAAAAGTCTCACACTGGGATTGTTTGGCCTGCTACGTTTGGGGGCTACGTTTTGAATATTCAGATTTTTATATTTTTCAGTTTGTTGCAAATACTTTATTAACTGAACCTAAAATGTTAGAAAACTGTTCAAACTGTTCACTAGTGTTCAGAAAATAGTAACAGAATCAGAAGTATCGGGTGCGGTACACTCAAGTTTTAATTTTAGTTTTTTTTTTTTTTTTTTAATGTTGGTCTTTGGGAGGTGGCACTCATTTATGACTATATTCTTATTCCAGCGTCCTAGATAGACAAAAATAGGACATATTTGTAATATGTAAAAGGTTATGCAGGCTGTCTTGGCTGTCTATGTATTTATATGACTTGTATTTAATTTTTGATATATTTGATTTAATTAGTGCTTGCTTACAATGTTTAACTTGAGTATTTAACTTTAATCAGAAGTACATATCCTTTTTAATGTTTGTGTAGCAAAATGAAATTATTAAAATGTATTTTTCCATGTGTAAAACATTCATTCTAATGTGTGTTTTTAAAATTTATGTTGAGGTACTCGTTATAGTTAGTGACATTAAAAATACCTTAATTCGCTGTATTACGCAGATATCAGGAGTTTGAAGGGCACAGTTCAACATATGAAAATCTAAGACCTCAATACGTAGTACTGGATTCATTGCAATAACAGATGTGCATAATAAAATATTTTCAGACAGTTTAAGGACTGCTGATGAAACTATAGAAGAATTCTAGTTAAAATGTAAACATCTTTATTTGAAAAGACCGTTTCATTTTTATACTGGTTGAATTCAAAACATTAATTCCAGGAGGCAGCATCTTGAAATGTACTCTGTTTAAATGTTATTGTATTTTAAAGTTGCAGATGTGCGATACAACCCCCTTGTAGATACACGGTCAAAAAGCTGGACCGTGCTTTGATATGTTTGTCCTATCGCACTATTAGTTGAGGTACTTTTTAAAAATGAACGTATTACACATTATGGGATTTAGCGACATCTATAGCTGTGGGGTAGAATCACAGGCCATCCGGGTACCTGTTAGGTTATATGTGGTCATGTGACTCTTATTCGGCCATCTTGTTGTGGAAACGAAGAGAGACAGAGAGCTCGTATAGAAACCCTGTGCTGTCAGTAAAGCAGAGGTAAGTTAGAAGAGCGAAAATTGCAGTAAAATACAACTTATAGTTCAGTTATATATGTTTCGAGTCGTGGTGACCCCTGCGTCGGCTCGTCCTGGTAGTGCGGCACGGATATAGATGTCCGCATGGCGCCTTGGCCGAGGGGCTTGGAGGTCTAGTTTGGGACTGGTGCCGTTTAGAGGCCGATGGGAGCCGCGGTGGATAGCCAGGAAAACCTGATGCGGCAGCAGGCTTCACAGGCCTCAGCGACTAGCCCCCAAGCCGAGAATGGAACGGGTGGATTAATTCATGAGAGTTATACATGAGTATAACTGAGAGTGTTTATCGGTTCACTTTGACGTCCTATTCTTTTGCTGTTCTTCATGGGTGGCATATGACATTTGTTGCGGGGCTCCGCTCCCTTATTTCGTAGTGTCAGGTGAAACTGCTGTACGGAGCAAAAGTTGTGACAGCTCTCGCGACGCCTCAAGCTACCTAGCGTGCCACACCGATTTAGCTACTTAGCTAGCTAGCCAAGGAGCCATGGGGTCTAGATGACAGATAATTATTTACGTTCTGGGACTAATTACTAGGTACGTTATCACGTAGTTGGTTAGTTGTGCTCGTACAGGCTGTAGGACGGCTACGCGGTCTCCCGTGGCCCCTGGATTAGCCTGTCGGCTCATGAATGCTATCCGCCGTGATTCGAACTGGCACGCGAGCTATCCGCGAGGGACTGAGTTTGACGGCTGGCGCGAGGGCTTAGTCCGGCAGTGCGGTCGATTGACGGTGGAAATGAGTACTATTGAGTTTATGGTTAAGTCAGGGGTTTAGGGTTAGTTTTAGGCAAGCTGGTGTTTTAGCGCTAGGGTTAGCTGAGCTAGCGTTAGGGGGGTTAGCCGAGCTAGCGTTAGAGTGTAGGGTTAGCCGAACTAGCAACACAAAAGCCGACAGCCGAGCTAACGCCGCTCGTCCGAGGAGATCCGCGACCACATTCTCTTAGTGCTGTGGGCCGATGCTTTGGGCCACTGTTACGTTGAGATTTGTTTTGGGAAATTAATGTCAATCAGTTAAGTTTTTGAAAAAGTTCCCATATGGGTAAGCTAGTCGGCTAACTAATGCTAGCTACCTAGCTGTGTCATTTGATTGGGCGTTCAGAACTTCATACGTGGTGCAAAGTTTTCTATTGTAATTCTGTTTGGATCATAGAACTTAAGTTAGGTTGTGTTGTGGGGCGCATATTATTTTCTTTGCACTCTAATAGCGCACTGAATGACGATAGTAAAATGTTCATCGGTATTGTCGTAATGCTGTGGTTACTGTAAGATGCTGTCTAGTCCTTCAGCTATACGAAATCGTAATTATACTTTAATAATGCCCCAAGGTGTAAAAGATGGTCTTTGTTGTGCCAAGTCGTGTTCAAGTTATGTTGGTTATGCCACCCTTAACGTTAATTAAGCTAATTGACTAAAAATGCTTAGATAAATGCATGGTGTCCAGTTAAGAACAAGGACTGAAATTAATATCCGGTGTGCATAATTAAAATGCACATGAGACATTTGAGTGATCATGCTAGCTTTCTCAAGGTACGGTTGGAGAGGTGGCTGTTCTCTATGTGATTGTGATGTTTGACACCAAACCTGCTCTTGTTCTGTCAGCAAAGGGGATTCCTCTTGTTAATTTTCTTTTTAGGGTAGGTAAAGGGGGTGGACCACAGACCAAAATACACTTCCTAATTGGGAAAGTAGATCCTGATTGCCTAAAATAGACAGACTGAAATCATATCCACTCTATGGAGGGATTGGATTTAACCACTGTTTTGGAACCTTCTGACAGGGAGTTAGTACCAGTGTTGTCTTAGATCATTGCATAAAGGAAGAATTTTATTTAGGACAGACAGTATGGCTTTAGGGTATGTTTTAGACCCATAAAAATACCAGGTCAATTCTATAATTATTCAGTTCATTACCTGACTATTGAGGAGCCCGGAGTATGAAGTCTTGCAAAATGGGTTAATGTTATATTGCAATGGTATGTATTTTGTTAGTTTAGTGTAATGGTGGTTGGTATGTCGGTTCCACTTTCTGTATGACGGTACCTACTTTGCTATTAAGTGAAATGTAGTGATCTTTAAATGCATTATAAAAATAGTTATAGGTTTTGTTACTGATCATGAAGTTTAATAGTTTTTTTCTGTAGAACTTTATAAAATGGCGGAAACCCAGACACTCAACTTTGGACCTGAATGGTGAGTGTGTTAACATGCTAAAGTTTCCCGAATATGTTTCTTGTATTTTTGTGCTGTACTGCAGCTAGTCTGTTCAGTCAGGTCAGGCGTGGCATTTTCATTCCTTTCTGTCTAGTGTAAATAATACCCAAACTTCCCGTCGCTAATGCTGATCCATCAGCTCTTTCACTTACAGTAATCTTGTAGGCTTGTTACCTGTAGTAGGTCTGTTACCTGTAGCTGGCCTATCAGTTGTTGGGGATGAAAACTGGGGGAACACTGGGTGTGTAAAACTTACCCCGCCATTTGTCTGTCTCCTTTCTTTTCCTGTCCAGGCTTCGTGCTCTGTCCGGTGGAGGAAGTGTCACCTCTCCTCCACTCTCACCAGCATTGCCAAAGTATAAACTTGCAGATTACCGCTATGGAAGGGAAGAGATGCTTGCACTTTATGTAAAGGATAATAAGGTAAGCTTATGATCTGGTGAGTGAGTAGCACTGGTTGTCAAAATTGTTACGGATCTTGTGGCCATCAGATGCCACTTTCAGATTCTGTGTTTGCAGTTGCAAAATCGTAGCTCATGGTATACGTCGTATGTGCCGAAAATGAGCGACACCTCTCCCCTCCCATGCTAACAGATTCCTGTAGACTTACAAGATAAAGAATTTCTGCCTATTTTACAAGAGGAGCCCCTGCCGCCACTGGCACTGGTACCTTTTACAGAAGAAGAACAGGTGATGATTGCTTATCCTGTCACTGCTGTGCTCCCTGCAAAAATTATTCAGAATATCTCTCTTATCAGGCGTAACATACTATGAATAATCCACTAGCATGGTGATAGCATTCAGTAGGTTTGACTGTAATAGTTGTGTAAATGTTAGAGGATCTTTTGGCTATCCAATATGGGCTGCAGAAAATAATATGCAACGTTGATGATAAAATAGTTTACAACAAATATTGTTAGTGTTAGGTTGCATTTTTGAGGTTTGCTGTTTGAGTTGCTTGTAATGACATCAACAACCAATGGTTGGTGTGCTAAGCCTGGTTCATACTTCACTTTTCCTTGTGCCATTACAGTCCCCACACTTCTGTGTCCATACTACATTTATCTGTGGATGCAGACGGTCACGGTCGGTGTATGTGTACAGCAGTGATATTACACCAGACCAGCAGAGGGCAGATATTTTTTAACAAATGGAAGTAGTTTAGTGAAATGGGTAAACCATTATTGAACAGTTTTAAAGTTAGTACTAGACTTGTGCAGTTAGTACTAGGATTGTACAAGTAATAGAGTATACCATAGTATTTTGAAATCTTGGTGACAAAATAAGCTGCCTTCATGATCAGCAAAATGCCAGAATAACATTGCCTTAGAAAATGCTGTCAAAATGCTGTATACCACAGTATTAAGTACAATCATTAGAAAGCTAAATATGACAGGAACAGCAGATCTTTACTTCTATGTCTATTACTTTAAATTGAGATTCTCTACACTGTGTAAACGTTTTATTGCAACCGTTACATAATACCTGTGCGGAGGTGTGACCTTTTTATTTATTTATTTATTTATTTATTTAATGTTTGCATCTGCAGAGAAACTTCTCAACGTCTGTAAATAGTGCCGCCGTGCTGCGACTAACAGGGAGAGGAGGAGGAACGGTGGCAGGGGCTCCACGAGGTCGAAGTTCCTCGAGAGGCAGAGGTAAGTCTGGGCATGCCCGCATTCAGCTTGACGGTTCAATTAGCTTACACCAGGGTGTTTCCGGAAGTCCTTTAGAAGAGACTTGAGTGCCAGAGCTGCAGATGTCAGTTTTATGTATGAACACTGTCCGATGTCTCGCAGGTCGGGGCCGCGGTGATGGAGGCTTTTACCAAAGAAGCTTTGATGATGTGGAAGGAGGGTTTGGTCGAGGTGCGCGAGAGATGCATCGTTCTCAGAGCTGGGAAGAGAGGTACCAATCTGGGGTCTGAAGAAGAGCTCTCTATGGGACGCTGCCCATTCTTTGAATATGGACGCTGAATAAACGCTTTGACTTTAATACAGTTAACACTTACAAAGGTGTACCACTTGTTCAGAAGATCTAAATTATTTTAGGGGTATCTAATGTGTGGAAATGCATGCAAAAGCCATTTCTCTACTACATAGTAATTTACAAAATGAACTACTTTCTCTTTAACAAATGGTCTGCATAATTCTGAATTTCCATGGCATTAGACCTTTGGGTGACATTTTAGTTTTGTAGTAACCATCAAACCTTTGTTTTTCTCCTCGTTAAGGGGGGACAGAAGGTTTGAAAAGCCAGGTCGAAAAGAAACAGGTTGGTGTAAATTTATATCTATTCTACTCTACTGTGTGTCTACTTGTCAAATATGTAGTTGGAATACTTTGTTTCATTGTGACAAAATAGTCTGTTTGGTTGCAGTCTAATACGGGTCAAATAATTTGGTCAGTTGTGGCTAGGAATGGCATGATGCCACTTTTTAATGTTTAACAATACCGTTATTGTAAATTTGGATATCTGCTGATACAGATACAAGTCCCATACAGTCTCTCTCTTTTTTTATGAAAGAAAATACAGTTTCGGAAAAAAACTGTGGCCAAATTGGTATGACTGGTTGTGTAGAGTCTGTGATGCTGAGAAGGGTTCGGCTTCTGAGGTCTGAACAATGCGACAATGGAGCATTATGAAGTGGGACAGTGAAATTACTCTCCAGTTTAAAAAAAAATTATTTAATATACAATATACATTTCTGGGGGAAATGTTCTAGTTACAGTTAGATACCGTTTTACAGGCAGTTTTGGACATTCTCAGTTCTAGGTTGCCCAGTTACCTACTGCTTTGAATTGACAGGCTTGCAGAGCATCTCTTGTATAGCTTTCAAAATATTCTGTAATTGCTTTCAAGCTTACTTTTTTACAAGCATAATATAGTACATGAGTGTTCAGTATAGCTTCCATTTAGTACATACAAAATGCATGGTATGAGAAGGTTTAATACTAACCTAATATAGTGGTTATTGCTTAATTTCAACAATTTGACTTGGAAATTACATCACCTTTGACTGCATCTTAACTGCAGAGCAGTTAATGATGGCAATCATTTTGGCACACCTTTACATAATGATTTTCACATTTAATGATTTTCAGGATTCATATCATTGAACTCATTATGTGCTTTGACCAACTTTCGATTGTTGAATGTTTATCTTTCATGTTGCTGTGGACCAATCAGAGGTTTCCCCGGCTCATTTTCAGCTGAATCATAGTAAGTGTGCATTTTGTTTTGCCAGCTGTTAGGATTTTTTTATGCATATCTATTTTATTTTTTGAAAGTGATTGTTTACTACTCCAAGCCTCTCAAAGCGCCCAGTTTGATGTTCTCTTGGGATGAAAGGGCAGGCTTTTGAAGAGAGTCATCTTCTCTTTC
Source organism: Paramormyrops kingsleyae (assembly GCF_048594095.1). Classification (NCBI taxonomy): domain Eukaryota; kingdom Metazoa; phylum Chordata; class Actinopteri; order Osteoglossiformes; family Mormyridae; genus Paramormyrops; species Paramormyrops kingsleyae. The sequence continues at coordinate 17,116,819 of NC_132813.1, forward strand.
ATTACCTCTCCTAGGATGTATGCTGAATCCAGCTGAACAGGCACTGTAGTTTTGTTCCTGCTATTCCACCCTTTCACTGCCATCGCCATTGATCTGGACTACATACTCCTTGTCTACTTCCGCTTTGCTGTTTGTGGTGTCAGGCAGGACCTTGGCAAAGTTGCTCATGTCCATTTTGTATTGACCTAGAGTATCCAGCCTCAGCACTGTGGCAAAGTGATGGTCAAATTCTATCTCTCCTTTCAAGTAAGAAGTCCTCTTCTGGCAGCTCTCGCCAGTGTCCTCTTGGGCAGCTGACAGAAAGACGACCAGCTCAAAGTGTGTGGCACTCCCCTCCTGCAGGGCCTGGTACACCGGGCTCTGCCGGTTCAGCTGGTGATAGAATGTTAGAGGGAAGATGAAGAATGGGCAGGGGTTGGCACCAAGATTGTCCAACTGGAACTCCACTTTGGACTGGTATAGCGCTTGGTCTCCATGATCCTGGTAGAGCACAGCATTAATGTTTACGTCCACCAGAGGGCGCTGCAGCATATTGGTAGCACGGAACATTAGGCAGGTTTCTCCCTGGTGCTGCCCCACAACGGCACAGGGGCTGAACTGAATTGCTCCTGCCCGCTTCTTCGGTCTGGCGATCTTAGCCACAAAGGCCCCTGTGAAATGTGCAGAGATCAAATGATCCATCTAGATCAGCAAATGCAAGACATGCAGTGCAGTATCTAGGGTGTAAGGCTAAGGTGCTGAGGCTCCCATCTTCACTGGTTGTGTGTTCTCTCTCAGACAGCTTAACTACAAAAGACAGGGTGCTTTGTTCCTGGTTATAAACGCCTGTGGCCTTTCGTATAAGAGAAAGGTAAGGAGCATGTGATAACGCGTTGCCGTACCCACCGCACGACAAACCACCTAAGGGATGAGAACCTGAGTGCAGCTGTGCATTACCTCAGCATCGCACTACTCCAGATGGAACAGTGTGAGTTTTTTGCCAGTTGCTGGAGTGCCTGTTCTGCCCACCAACCCCCAAATTTTCCCTGTTAGTTGGAGGACCTGCTTGTAGGGCTGGATGTAGATTAACGTCATACCCAGGACGAAGCAATTTCAGGTTAAAGGCCTTGCTCAAGGGCCCAACAGAGTAGGATCACTCTTGACACTCCTGGGATTCAAACCAGCAACCTTCTGATTGCTGGCACAGATCTCTAACCTGAGCCACCACTTCGGCCCTTTTGCATAATTAGACTGTAAATTGGGATTGTAAGTTAATATCAGGCTGTCACTTCTTGAGTTCTTCAGTTCCTGATCTACAAGCAAGCATGCTTTTCTCTGCCCAGGTGTCAAATCACTCAGTTCATCAAATCGTCTTCAGTCTGTATGGAAGTCATATAAAAGACTTCAAAGTGGTGTCATGACATAGTCTTTATGGTGGAGCTTGTGCTTCTTACCTGTAATGAAAGCCTCCAGCATGAGCCCCAATAGCATCTGCACGGCCAGGAGGGCAATGGCACTGGGACAGTCCCCACTGGGGAACATGGTGCCGTAACCGATGGTGAGCTGCGTCTCCAGCGAGAAGGAGAAGGCTGCTGTAAAGCTGGTGATGTACTTGACACATACTGTGTGGTCGGGCGGTGGGGCATCGTGGTCCACCATCAGGTCCCCGTTGAGGTGGGCGAGGAGATACCACAAGCAGGCAAATAGTAGCCAGTGGGCCAAGAAGGAGGTGCAGAATGCCAGAATTACCCACCGCCACCGCAGCGCCACCACTGTTCCCCATACGTCCTGCAGGTATAGGAGCCAAGTGGCAGGAGAGCCGGGGGCTGGGGGAGTGTGTAGAGTGCAGTGCCCGTCCTTAGTCACTAGGCGCTGCCGTCGCTGTGCAGCCGCAGGGGACAGGATCTTGACCTCTACATCATTCTCTTTGGCAGCCATCTGAGGAACAATACAAATGGCTAGGAGTGAGTGACTGAATTAGTGCTTAGAACACATAATCCTACACCATGGAGCATTTTGCCTGCACAGCGGTGAGCAAGGCAGGAATGTCCCCTCACTCTGCTGGAATGGAAAACGGAAAGTTAGCACTCTAAATAAAGCCTCTTAAAGACCTCAGTGAAAATCCCGTGCCATTGTACCCCTTGCCTGTTGAAGTCACACTCCATATGTAAATTATGAAAGCATCAAAAGACTGAAAGCTATCCTTACCTGGAAAATGACTGGATGATGACCTTCTAATAAGGAGTGCCTTGTGAACAGAGAGGTTCAAGCTGACCTCTTCGCTTTGACGTTGAAACTCGTGATTTAATTGAAGAGACTCGCAGCTCTGTTCCCCAAGTACAAATCAGCCATTAGTAAGCGAAAGTAGCCTATGAAACCAGGTTCAATACTTCCACATGTATGGCATGAACCTCTTATGGGTTCTATCACCCCATTCAGTCATTGAAAGGATAATCAACTTTGATTAGTTATTGTGATTGTTGATAGATTTGTTAGCTTGATTGTTTAATCTCCTTCCTAGAGAACTGACAACCTGTCAGAAACATACAGTTTTAAAACTAAAAGGTGGATGTTATCAGGAATACGATAAGGTGCAAGGAGGACCTTTGAACTTCGGATGAAAGAATGACAGATTGTTTCAGGCAAGTGAGTAGAATACTAAATTGATTTAATTGATGCAGCTGAGTACAGTAAATTGATTGAATTTGGGAAGCAATTTGTTTAGCAAAGTTTTCAGAATTTTATCTCTGATTAAGGTTAGGTACTTCTGTAATTGCTCTCTCTTTCTACTGTCTGCTGCCTGGTCTGATAGTTGCCTGTAAACATAAATAAGAAATAGTGAAATAAGGAAATTCCAGTATGTCTTCAGTCTTACCTGTGGCAGTTGTTAGGGAATCTGGTCCTCTAACCCAGTTTGGTTCAGCAAGATGGCAGGGTCCTCTGTTTAGCTGCCGGTGTGAACAGTGTTGTTTAAGTGACCTTAGATCTAAGCACTGAGAACCTGCGGGTGTGAATGACCTTTTTTTTTTTTTTTTTTTTTAACAAAAACAAATGAGATTATAGAGCCTACAGAAAACCTTTAATTACTGTGACTATAGTTGGAACACACATGCTGTTTCTTTTTTCATTACACACTCTTTGGGCTAAAAATTTGTTTCTCCAGCAATAGATCAGTTGCGAGAGACTAGGTGAATCGGAACTAAAATGCTTTTATCAGTCATGAGAGCAGTTTGTTCCATTTGTTCAAGATTGTTTTTCTGGTTTAAAGGAAAATCATTGCTGTCTGGTCCTTCGATCCACATTGAGTCAGAGGCATACTTATAACGTAAAATTAAAACGACCCCTTCTACAGACTTGTTTAAAGCTTGTGTGACTAGTTTTAAAAGCTTAGATTGAAATGGCTTTAATTATTTATCTTCAGAAATTACTTTATCACTCCATTTTCTACTTACGTTCAACTGAGAGACCGAAGGATCAATTTCATGGCAGTGTAGCTTGATGCTGAGTGCGAATGCTTTAGTTTGCCAAGGGTGTTCAGAAGCACTGCTTTGGCTCTGAATCGGGCTAATGACTTTGAATTGTCTTAAATATCCTACGTTCCATCACATGAGAGGCATGTGCTGCTGCTTGCTTGAAGCGTTCATGGGTCAGACTTGGGATGCTCTTTGTGTAAGGGGGGGAGCGCTCCTGGGTACCGTCAGAAGGGCTGTGTGTCTTCAACAATGCTAGCACTATGTGTCTTCAGTCCAGGAGGCCTCTTTTAAGCATTTAGCCAAATGTGCTCTTACATTCTGAGTTTTTCTGTAGATAAGTTTGTGTGTGTCTTTAGATTAGCACTTCAAGAGATAAAACTATTTTTAAAACCTAAACCTTGTTACCCATGTTAATATTCCAGATTGGATTCCGCCAGCACAAGCTTTGTTCTGATGTATACTTTTAATTCATTATGTAGCCATAACTTGAATGTTTCAAAGCAATGTGAAACTTAACTGTCTTTTAACAAACTTACACATTAGTGTAAAAACTGGTTATAGTATATAGTTAATTTGTTAGATTAATGCCCAGTACAGTTTAGCATAGTTTCACCAATTTTTTTTGGTGAACTGCAGTTTTATTGCCTTACTACTACTTTACTGCAACTCTTCTTGTAAAACCTATGACTTTTTAATGAAGTTGTACAAAAATCTTGAGCTACCAAAGCATTGTGAAACAATGGTTACTCACCAAATGTTGTGGTTTTAGGATGGGGGTTACCCTCAATGGAGATGTTCTGTCAGAAGTGATTGGTGGGTGGGTAGAGTTAGGTCCAGTGAAAGGAGGGGGGCGGAGGAAATGAATAAAAATCCAGGGATGGTAGAAACAGCCTGTAAATCCCAAGGGTGTCTCGAAGAAGTGACAGTCCAGCCGCTCAGTCTGTTTGAGCCCACCGCGCTCTCCTTCCGATCTGCAGCCCCTGGCCGAAGCTAATTCGATTGGTCACATTGCTCTGCATGTGGCCAATTACTGCTCCCGGAAGGAGTTGGGAGGGGGGATGTGGGGGGTACCTTGTCAGAGTCCACCGAGAGAACCAGTTGTTGCTTGGAAACCTGGGTTTCTCAACTTGTGGGCAATGGGGACAAAGTGAGTTACTCATGTTTACCTGATGGGAAAAGAGCTTTCGAATGGAGTAGGGTGATTAGTAGGCTGCCTTTTCTTTGCAGGGCCTCTCTGTTTGGCCAACTTTATTGTAACTGAGCAAAAAATGTTTGCTGATTGGTGTGTTGGAAAAATAAGGCGAGGACATCTGAGACAGTGCTGTTTTGGCTAAGGTTGACGCACTTAAATAGCCCCCACCGCTGTGTTCCATCTTGCAGTAAGGTCCAACTATGAGGATGGTGGGACAGGCACAAACCGGAAGCACGACTTCACACGTTCCGAGAGTGAGAACTGGCGCACGTCCCGAGAGGAGCAGAACGGTGAGGAGGATGAGGGGGGCTGGCGGCTAGCAGGCCCACGGCGAGATCCTGACCGGTGGCGCCCTCACAGCCCAGGTGTGCCACCTGTGCCCCCCTCAAATGCAGTCTCTGTGTCTTCGAGTATATGCTTCTCTGTCAGCTTTGATTCCTGCTTTCACTGACGCTGCACGTGTAGACCAGAGTGAGACTTATTTGTGTGTATGGCTGTGGTATGTAGGCCCCCCAGAAGAAGTAGACTGTAAGATGTGCTCACTGTCCCACATGAGTCACCTACAAGGACAAATCCCTGTTTAGGAAGCTCATGTTTAGCTTTGTCTTCCTAAGACATGCCTTGCCAGCCAAAATCCCACTTTGCATCTGTAGATTTGAGTATTTAATATGAACATCTTACCGTCCCTTTTCGAATCTCCACTACCTCCATGTTTATCTATGTAACCGTTTGCCCTGCTAAGTGAAAAGCTGTAATGCCCTAAGAACATTTTCTTTGTTTTCCATTGGCAAGATTAGTCTCCTGCAAGCCCCTGATTACCGTAGTAACCTGTAATCTATTTGGCAAAAGCTGGTATTCATAGCAAGTAGAGACGGGCTTAAAAAACTCTGGTAGATTTAGTCTTTTCAGAATGACTGCCCTCTACTGACTTATTAAGCTGAGAGGATTTTAAAGTTGTTTTGCTGATCATGCAGTATAAAAGCAAACATGTCGCCACTCTCTCACCAGAGACACACAGTCCTGGTTTCACCTGGTTTATATTCCACTAAATTTAAAGTTTGCTTAGCAGACCTGCGGTGTAAACGGGCTAAATGTGTTTGTGCTGCAAATGGGTTTTATTCCTGCTTTAGTAATGGTACAGGCTGTTACCCTTCGGATTGCGGTGAAAGACGGCAGGTGGAGTCGCTGGGCGGCTGTGCTTCTCTGCGTGCTGATTGGCCATCAGCTGTCCTCCTTCCTGTGCCTGTGCAGATGGGCTCCGGTCATCGGGATGGCGGGAGCATCCAGACCAGCGCAGGCGCTTCCCCTTTGACTCCCGGGACGAGGACCGAGGGTATCGACGGACACGTCTCGGCAGTGGTAGTCAGGATGACGAACGGGACAGCCTTCCTGAGTGGTGCTTGGATGATGCTGATGAAGAGATGGGCACCTTTGACTCCTCCGGGGCCTTTCTCTCTCTCAAGGTGAGGGGCACTGAGCTCTCCAACCTCCCATCACGCAAGGTAAGTGAGCACTATGCTTTTCATCTATGACAAGGAGGGGCTTCCTCATGCATGCTCATCAAGTTTTGCTGCTTATAGGATAATGCCTCAGGTTAATTTGCCTTGCATTTTGCAGCATATTTGCATTAATTGTGTGAATTAGATATTGATGTATCGTTTGTATGCTGCATTTATTAACCGCATCTTTAATTGTCTTTTATATGAGATGTTCTTGAGTGAATTTTATCATGTGGAGGTTGTCAGGCATGTCGGTCAGTGTGAAGAGCAGGCTGAATGTCTGTGGTCTAATGAGAGTCCCTATCTCCCTGCTGTCTCCCATACGCTCTTCACAGAAGGCTCCCAAAGAGCCCATTCCAGAGGAGGCAGAGCTAGATTTCAGGCCGTCGGAGGAGTGCGAAGAGCGGGGGCGGTTAGAGAAGGAGGAGAGTGAGCCGGAAGAGGCCAAAGAGCTGGACAGAGCAGGCTGTGATGAGGAGGGCGGTAAGCGTGCTAGGGCTAGTTTGGGCTCACACTCTCCCTGAGCTCTCTGCTAGTTGCCGGAGTGCCTCACACCTTCTCTGTCCATCTGCAGATTCGGGAAGGCCCCAGGACGAGGCAGCGCCCTCGCAGTCTCCTCCAGCCCCGTCACAGGCTGAGCCCCCAGCTGACCTGCCCTCGCCTCCCAGCCAGCCCGAGAAGACGGATTCCCCCCCTGAAAGGAACGAGAGAGCCGCCCTTCCGAACGTGCAGCCAGAACTCAACCATGCGGCTTGCCCGGCCGGGGCAACCAGCAGCCTGGTGGAAGCCACCACTCTCCACCATGCCCCCCCTGTGCTTCCAGGCAAGTGCTTAAGGGGGCACTGTTCTTTCAGCGAGTGGTCACATGACAGCAGTCAGGGTTTCCCTTTTGTGAGAGATGTGTGCACAGACTTTACACGCATGGTTTGCCTAAAGGCTGTAGCATCTGTCTATTGTTCTTCCTTGATTAGCATGTTCTCCATACCTTTGGATAATTGTAACCTAATTTTTATTAATTAATTCTAAATTTTCTTCCCTTTCCAGAAATCTCAGCCCCACTCCCCATAACACAGCAGAAGTCCCCAGAGATGCCTTCAACACTCCCAGCCCCACTACCTTTCCCAGAAGCCTCTGCTCCAGTAGCAGGACCCATGAATCAAATGGACATTGATGATGATGAGGGTCTGAAGCACTTTGAGCAGGTGGGTAGTTGAGTGCCATTTTTCCTGACATTTTGAGCGACATGGGAGCAATTCCTCAAAGCCGATATGTTTTCCAGTTAGTTTAGTTGGAGGCCTTGTTATTTTTGTAATGCTTTGACAGAAACTGTATATAACTGTAGGAAACTCATCCGTTTTTTTTCCTGTGGTTATTTGGCGTTCAAAAATGTTCCACTTTTTGCAACTTGAGCTTTTTTTAACACTCAATTTTCCTCCCTCACCTCAAGTTTTATTAGATCATGTAGAATTGTCACTTCACGCTGCCATTATGATTTCATTGCCATTCTCTGCAGGAGGCTGAGAAGATGGTAGCATATCTCCAGGACAATGCTGTGGACGACGACCGGTTGGCAGCTAAAATGGTGGATCGGAAAAAGCTCACGGCCCTCCCGTTGACACACGAAGGGGCACTCAAATGGTTCTACAAGGACCCACAGGGAGAGATACAAGGTAGGAGGAGGATTTCTGTTGGGGCATTAATGTTTGTTGGTGGAAGGTCCACCTTCAGAAGGTCTGCTTGTTTTGTGCATGCTGTGATAATTTGCTTAGGTTTCTCAATTTTGTATAAATTACCCTTAAATGCTGCTTTGCTAATTATAGTTCTCAAAGTTGTGACCATTTTGCCATTCGGTTTATTTTTTGGGCTGCTGGAGAACTATTCCTGAAACTGCATGAGACTTTTTTTGAATGTAAAGTTTACACACCTTTTAGTCAACATTACATACTTTCCAAAACTGACTTGCGTTTATCACAGAGGACTAACAAATTTTGAATGAGTCCCTCTTAATATATTATTAAAGTTGCCTCTTTTTAAGTCAGCCTCAGTAAAAAACTAAAGTACTTTGAAAGCAGCAATTGCTCTGCTGCCTGATCTGAAGCGCCTTGACCGACACTGTCCTTGTGCGTCAAATGCTTGTATGGCATCTCTGTTCCCGTCATGGCCGCCTCTGAATAGCTACTGCCATCGCTGTACAGTTTGAGTGATAAATCACTGCTGGACTATAACCCTGCACTTTTCCTCTCCCAGGGCCTTTCTCAAACCAGGAGATGATGGAGTGGTTTCAGGCCGGCTATTTCACCGTGTCCTTGCTGGTGAAAAGGGGCTGTGATGAACTCTTCCAACCCCTGGGTGAGATAATGAAGATGTGGGGGCGGGTCCCCTTTACACCAGGCCACTCACCGCCTCCATTCCTGGTAAGGGCCACCAACATCCAGAACCGACCACATCACACTAGATACACATATAAGAATTCTGGAAGAAAGAATTAAGTCTTAATTAGCGGTGCAAGTTTCAAATATCTGTGACTTCCTCCAGGGTGACGTGGACCAGGAGAGGCTGAAGAGGCAACGCGAGCTGACGGCGCTCAACCTGTATCAGCTGCAGCAGCTGCAGTATCAGTACCTTCTCAGGTAGGAGCCAGGCAGGAGTGTGGGGATGTGATATCAGGGGTATTATAGGTAGTAGTGCCTGGTAGAGCACGGTACGGCAGGGTTACATAGGTTCAGAGGTAGAGATTTCAGGTCCAGAGAGTACAAATCCAAAACAAGATTTTGTTTCAACCAACCAGTTGAGTACTCTGTGACAGTGACTCTTTATACTCAACTGGTTGGTTGAAACAAAATCTTGTTTTGGATTTGTCCTCTCTGGGCCTGAAATCTCCACCTCTGCATAGGATACACTCTATAGTCTTTGTGTTGCATCCCTGCCGCTCTGATTCCCTGTAGCACCTTTTTCTGGTAGCCATGCTGGAGTTATGTAACCCCTCTTCCCCCACAGGCAGCAGTATGCCCAGGCTCTGGCCCAGCAGCAGAAGGCCGTTGCCCTCGGTTCCCCACAGCAGCAGCAGCAGCCGGCACCACAGATCAGCCACTTGCTCCCACCATACCAGGCTGTGAAGTTAAGGTGGGTGATAGTGGAGACGCAGCGTGCATCAGCCAAGGGAATACGGGTGGCTCTGTGTTGTGGAGATGGACATGGAGAGGCGTGTTGGGAAATACTTCATCTTATCCTGTGTTTTCAGCCCTTCATATTTCTTTTGCTCTCTCCTTGTAGAACATCAGAACCACCTGTGACTCGTTCCATGTCTGTTCCTGACTCTGGTTCTGTGTGGGAGTTGCAAAACCAGACATCACAACCCTCTGGGGCAGCTAGCGTCCAGCATGTAGCTCACAGTGGTAGGTGTCATGTCCAGCACTCTTTGAGATGGCACAGAGCTGGCACTGCTCCTGAGCATAGCGGGGCTCCTACAGATTGCTGGGCTGTAGGTCTGAGCAGCACTCTGAGCTCCAGGGCTGCTTATGCAGGGTGCAGAATCCTAGGGAGTAGCTGCATTGATGTGTCTGTCTTTGTTCAGCCTGGGAAAGCGGAAGCGTGTGGGACCTGCCCATAGAACCTATGGCTGCACCACCAACAATGGAGCAGATGCAGCAGTTGGAAAAAGTAAAGGCTGCCCAGGTAGGCCCTGCTTTCCGTGTCTGAGAGCGGCCGTGGTGCGCAACACCGAGCGGCATGTCTCCGGCACATTCCATTCGATATCAGAACCCTAAACGCCCGTCGTCCCGCTACGTTCCAGCAAACTGCAAATTTTGCCTATTAAGTGTGTAACAAATTTGCGTATGCATCTGTTCTGGCCTCCCAGATGGAGCAGGACAGACGGGAGGCGGAGCTCCAGGCAAAGAGGGAAGAGGAGGAGCGGAAGCGCAGGGAGGAAGAGGAGCTGGCGAGACGTTCCAAGGTTAGGAGATCCCTAGAGATGTCCCAGGCCTTCTAAGGCTAGCTGGGATTTTAGGTCTATTCCATTGATTTAATTTAAACGATGTAAAGTTCCTGTTTGGAGGTAGCCATGATTTGAGGATACAGCGCTGGCAACCCTTTACATGTGTGAACAGGAGGAGGCGCTAAGACGGCAACGGGAGCAAGAGGCAGCACTACGCAGGCAGAAGGAGGAGGAGGAGAGGCAGGCGCAAGAGAGGAGGAGGGAAGAGGAGGAGAGAAGGCAAAGGGAAGAAATGCTCCGCAAGCAGGTGGGCCTGCCGGGGATGGAAGGAAAACGCCCGGCCGTCCAAGCCATTAGCATGAAAGTTACCCCCTCTTTATCCGGTGTCAGGAGGAGGAGCTGCGGAACCAGGAGGAGCTCCGCAGGCGGGAGGAGGAGAAGCGTTTGGCTGAAGAGGCAGCAGTTCGGCAGCGGCTACAGGAGGACCAGAAGAAGAAGGAACAGGAACAGCGAAAGAAGGAGCAGGAGCTCCAGAGGCAGCAGGAGCTCCAGAGGCAGCAGGAGCTCCAGAGGCAGCAGGAGCTCCAGAGGCAGCAGGAGCTCCAGAGGCAGCAGGAACTTCAGAAGCAGCAGGAGCTCCAACGACAACAGGAGTTGCAAAGGCAGCAGGAGCTGCAGAGGCAAAGACAGCAGCAGCAGGAGGCGCTCCGTCGACTGCAGCAGCAGCAGCAGCTGGCGCAGATGAAGGTCAGTGGCACTGGGAGGGTTTTGGGAGGCAAAGTAATTGGTGCCTGAAAGGGTGTCAGCAAGGCAGTTGAGAGCTGAGGCTTGGAGGAAATTGGCACACCCACCCCGGTAAACCACACGTACCGCACTCCTGTTAGACGTCCGTCACTCCCAGTTTAATGTGCCATTTACTCATCTGTCTGCAGTCCCACAACCATTTGTCCTTCTCTCTAACCTCTGCAGCTTCCATCGTCCTCCAAGTGGGGCCAGCAGTCCAGCTCCCTGCCATCCCAGACACAGACCGCCTTATCCCTTGCGGAGATCCAGAAGGTGGAGGAGGAGAGGGAGCGCCTGGCCCGAGAAGAGGTTGGTTCACCCAGCGACTGGCACAAGCTGATGGCGTTTGCAGCTTTTCGGGTGGGAAAGCATAGTTGGCACCCGGGTGGACTGACAAGGAATTCATTACATTCCGCACGCCACAGAAGCGACAGCAGCAGCAGCAGCTAATGAAAGTCCTCCAGCTGCAGCAACAGCAGCAACAGCAGCAGGCCAAGCTCTCGGGCTGGGGTAGCGTGGCGAAGCAGCCACCAGCCGCCAAGTCCCTGCTGGAGATACAGCAAGAGGAGGCCCAGCAGATGAAGCAGCAGCAGAAGAAGGAGCAGCAGATGGGCAGCAGCCAGCAGAGCCGGGCTCAGACGCGAGTGGTGAGTCTGCACCCACTTTTGTTTGTTTTGTTGCAGCTCAGATTTTTCGTTGGTCTAGACATGGGTAAAACGGAACATTCGTATTGGTACTGCTGTTTTTTCCATCCACAGCTGAATCTGGCATTTTAGCTCTCTGAGGTGTAATTTCTGGAAGCTAAAACATGCACATCTGCACAGGACACCCCCCCCACCCCCACCGTTCTCTGTACACTCATTTTGCCCAATTAAGGCTGAAGGGAGACTGTGGCTGTTGCCTGCTAACTGAAACAGCAGCCCCCAACCCCCCATACTTGTTACTTCCCAAAAAGTCGTCACTGTTCCTGTAATTCCGCTTTTCCCATAGTTTCAAGTCTGTGAGCTTGTTTGTCATCATATCTTAATTTTGTGCTTGGCCCGGTGGTTTTACCAGAATATACCTTCCATAATTTTATGATCTTTCTCCAAGACAGCTTCTGCTGTCGCACTTACTACAGTCTGATTCTAGGGTGATCGGTCACTTTGGAGATTTTGTCCTTCACCCAGTTTGCTACAACTTTGTCATGTATCCCATCCACTCTCCTCAGCTTGACCTAAATTGGGTATATTTTTATTGACATTTCAGGTGTGTGTCTGCTCTTTTTTTTTTTTTTCTCAGACTGAGTCCCCTTGTTCTCAATGTTCCTCACCTTTTCCCCATCTGCAGAACAATATGAGTAACTCAGTGTGGGGGTCCATCAGTAGCAGCTCCCCCCAGTGGAGCAGCTCGGAACTGGGCAGCAGCATCTGGGGCAGCCCTGATACTAAGAACTCCAACCTGGGCTTTTGGGATGAAGCCGTGAAGGAGGCCACAGTTCCCTCAAAGCGAAACTCCAAGAACAAGAACAATGCCAACTTTGGGTAGGGCACCTTCCCTGGCTGCCGCCTTCACCTTGCCGTCCCTTGGATAGTGCAGCCAACTGATAGCGCTTATCAGTTGATAGTTTTGCTGGAGCGTGACTCACGAATCTAATGCAGACTGGCCAAGGTCAGCGGTGTTTGTCTGCCTGTGCACAGGAACTCACTGAGTGGCCGGGGAAATAAGAAGGTAGAGGAAGAGGAGCAGAAGTTGCTGAAGCTCTTCCAGGGGGTCACCAACAGCCAGGATGGCTTCACGCAGTGGTGTGAGCAGACCCTGCATGCCCTCAACACCGCCAACAACCTGGACGGTGAGTGAGCCCTTCTCTGCTCCTCACCCCTGCTGCTGTTGGTGTTCATTTGCAACGGTCACTCTAGCTTAATCAGCATGCCACTGACTAGCCTAATGAGGCAGACGGGGCACCGGACATGCGGGAGTTAGCACCAACAATGTGGCACCGATTAATGATGATGATAATCAGTTATCAGGTTGTCATCTCTACATTCTTCAGTGAAATATGTTCTCTAAAGGTGGGGCAGAATAGCTCAAGTGCTGTTAGCAGCGGTGCTAATTTTATGTGGGTGCCTGTTTTTTGAGTTCCTGTTTGCCTGTGGATTCTCACTGCTTAGCATTGCAGTGCTGGATTGGGGAAGCCTGATTGCGGCATGCATCTGTACATGACTGAGCATACCCCGATTCACTCTCTGCCTGTCTCCCTTGCAGTTCCTACGTTTGCCTCTTTCCTGAAGGAGGTGGATTCCCCCTATGAGGTCCACGACTATGTAAGAGCCTACCTAGGAGATACACCCGAGGCGAAGGACTTTGCCAAGCACTTTCTGGAGCGTCGTGCCAAACAGAAACCCATGCAGCAGCAGCAGCTGCCACAGCCACAGCAGGTGAGCTGAAGATCCTCTGCTGTCTGAATGAACACCCCCTATTTTCCCTGCATCAGCTAGTGAAGTCAGAACAAACTGCAGAAATTGTGGTGGTGGTGTTGTAATGTCAGGTTTTACAAAACCTGCATTTGATGCTCCTTTTTCTTTTTCTTTAAAAGGAATCTGTCTGGGGAGTTAACCAGACTGGATTACAGTCTATCTTCCAGTCGAATCATGCAAGTATGCAGCAGTCCAGCTTTGAGACCGTGCAGTCTGGGAAGAAGAAGAAGAAACAAAAGATGGTACGAGCTGACCCCAGCCTCTTAGGTGAGTGTCCGGAGACCCGGGGCTTTGGGCCTGGCCTGGCAAGCCAGTTTGATTTTGATGTATCATTCTTTATTGAATGTGTGAAACTGAGGGTCTCTGCTGTTCTGAATTCACTCTCTTGCCTCCCCCAGGTTTTTCTGTGAATGCGGCATCTGAGCGGCTGAATATGGGGGAGATTGAGACAGTGGAGGACTTTTGAAAAAGCCTTCGGACTTCTGCCGACTCTGAACATTTCCATTCTCCGCAAATACAGTTTTACCCTATCAGCATTTAAACAAAAAAAAGAAAAATAGCTACAGCCCCCTTTTTAAGTTGAATTTCAAATGGGAACTACCTCCCCCCAGCCCCCCTCCCCCCCCCCCCCCCCCCCCAATGTTGAAAAGGAGGGACTGTCGCCACTTTTCTGTCACCGTATTTCACTAAGTGGCTCAGCAGTTAGTTCAGGCTAAAAGCTTCATCTCTTGATTTCAGGTTGGGGGGGGAGGGGTGGCGTGAAGTTAGGGAGTCATGAGAGCTAAATGCCTTGGCCCCCAGAGCCCGATCTCATGCTCCCTCTGACTTTCTGAACCCACAGACCCACAAGTGGATGTGTTTCCTCCCCCCAAAAAATTTGTCACTCACTACTGGTGCTTATATCTGCAAACTGACGTAACCAGAGGGTGAAATTCCGCCGTCACATTTGGAGGACGAGCAGACAGAATGGGAAAATGCATAATCTCTTGTATTTATTTAAAGCTTTTCCATTTTCTTTTTTTATTTTCTTCCCTTATCTGCCAGTTGTTCGTGGGACAAGAAATATGACTCTGGAGGATGTCCTGTTTTAAGGGCGTGTTCAAACAGTTCTGAGTAGTTACCAATTTCTTGTAAAATACTAGCCTGTTAAAAAAATAAACTTTAAATTCTGCAACTGTATTATAAAATATTGGAGTGATGGGTTGTCCTCTTCATCCCCCTTCCCCTTTTTGTGGCCATGGGTTTGACCAATTGTTTTGTTCATTTTTTTTCCTCATATTCATTTTCCAAAACGGAATAAACTTTTCTTTTGGAATTTGGTGTCCCTCCCCCCCCCCAGCTAAGGTCCCGTATTCCCTGCCCATGTGTCATGTACAATAAAGTTCCATGTTCTTCTACGCCCGGCATTGACCTGGCACTTTTAAAAATGTACTTGAATATATGTATACTACATTAAGGTTTGCTGACTTCAAACATCCTGTTTAATCAGCCCTCAGTACAAGAAGAAATACAAGCTTCCATGTCTCGCATTCCTCAAAAACACTTTTTGCTAAGTATGTTTTGCACTGGCGTTCAGAAGCTCATCTTTCAGCACTTAACCCGTGGACCCGCACTGTGCATCCCCCTGGTTGGGTGGCAACTGTATCGCTCTTCCAGCTAATATTCCAGCAGAGGTGGGGATTTCAGGTTGAGTACAAATCCAGACCAAGATACTGTTTCAACCAACCAGTTGAGTATAAAGAGTCACAGTCACAGAGTACTCAACTGGTTGGTTGAAACAGTATCTTGGTCTTGATTTGTACTCTCTGGACCTGAAATCTCCACCTCTGTAGTCCAGTAGGGTTTTCTCATAGCGAGCCATAGTTGCATAAGAACAGCAAGCCTACGCTGCTAATGGGGAGAATTTGAATGCTGCTGGCGGCTCTAAATGGAATGACCCTCCTGCGGTTGTTTCATGTTGCCCCGAAAGCTCCCTGCGGCATTGTTGTGGTTGGCAGCCACGCAACTAGGAAGCATTTCACTGCCATCTGGGAAACTTGCTATTATTGCTTGTACCACGACGGGGGAAATTATATTTTAAAACCTGTCTTGTGTCGGGTCCGTGAGCGTGCCTGCCGCGTGTTCCTGGTGGTGATGATGAGATCAGGAGCATGTGTGGAGCTCACGTTTTGTTCTGCAGATTTTAGATTAACTGTAGGTGGGAATATACCTGGATTCTCATATTCCTCAGTTACGTCCACTGCATTCTTAGCTCTCTGCCACATGTGATGGCAGTAAGTACCGCTGATGAAACTGCGGTGTGGAAGATGACAATGCCCTTAAAGACCTTTTTTAAGTAGCAACCAGCTGCTTGTCTGTGTGTAATATTCATGTACTGTGCTTGGCATTCCAGATAATTCCGTTATTTCCACTTGTTTAGTAAGAGTGAGAAGATGGGGCACGGTTGGGGGTGGGTGTCTGCCCAGCGTCCTGAACCGAGCTGGTGCGCGTCCCTGCCAAAGGCACTGAGCGCTTTCCTCTCTCAGCATCCGCTTTGCTGGGTGGGGACATGGTGAGAAGTTTGGCTGGATGGTCTGACTCGCCCAGGAATGAACGAAAGCACCACTGCGTGTGTCTCTGGGTGCGAGGTGCTGAGCTGACAAGGTCCTTATTGTACAGAGGTGCCCCCACTGCCCTCCCTTCCCCCCACCTTTTTTTCGGTTTACTTTGAGGGCATGTCGCTGGGCAGCCTTCTTTAAGCCATGCCTCGGGAGCAGCAGAGGACCCTCGCAGAAGTCGCACAGGAAGCATGGCTGCAGGCTGCATCTCCACACTCCTCTGGCTGACCGTCCTGAGCCTTTGCCTGGCCACTGCCCGCTCAGGTATGGATCCGCAGTGTTTACGCCTGACTTGCCGATGTGTGTTAGTGTGTGTGCATGCATGCTCTCTGCGTCCTTGCCAGAGAACTTACCTTAGGTTACCCTCTAAGTAAATGAGAACAGAATGAAAGGTTTTGTATACATCTCCATGATGTTGAAATGTCTGTCTTATATGGGAATATTAGTAAGGAATAAAGTTTTCTATCAAAATTGGCTCTCTGTACAGTAAATACTGAGGTTTGTGTTTTTGTATTTGCTGCGCTTCCCCTGAGGTGTTCAGTTGGTCTGTACTGCCTTGTTTTTTTTTGTTGCACTCTGGTGAGTTTGATGCCCAGTGCTTGAAGCTTCAGTCCCACCATTGGCTCATTCTTATTTTAGTTTAATGAATGATTGGACTTGAAAGGCTCAGTGGCTTGAAGCAAGCTGGAGTTCTTTTCCTTAGCTTCAAGTGACTCTTCACATCCATCACACCATTTTGCAAAGGCTTGGCTAGGGAGATGGGTGAGAGTCAAGGACTGGACAAAGCTGGGGTTTGTCCGGGGGTCTGTACCTTGAGAAATGACGACACGGACTAGGGAGGACAACATACTGTGTATTTTCACAGCACTTTCTCTGAGAATCCCAGTTCAAGGAATGCTACAGACTTAACAGGGTCATTTGCAGAACACTGTTGGTGACCTTAAAAGCTGGTTTTGCAAGCCTCACTGGGACCATACTGGGAGGACATATTCAGTAAATGGGAAAGCTGCTTACCTAGTAACTTTATACTGGGTGGTGGAATAAAGAATGCATTTGTGATCCAGGGACCGAATCCTATGGACAGAATGAGTCATGGAAGCTGACTTTAGTCCTGCCTGTTCATTCTCCTGGGTAAATATTACACCCACTCTGCCTAGGAGAATCTATCAGCCATGTAGTAACAACGCTACTTAGTAAGCAGACAGAATTATCTCTGAAATATCTCGAACTTTCTCACAGGAAGGAGGTGTTCTTACAAGGGTGTGATTCTCGGAGTGATGTCAGGATGTCAGTGGCTTGGATGTGTGACCCCTTCCAACCCCACATCTGGACTGTGATGCAACACAAATATTTACGGCAGTAAAGCCTTGTAGACCCTGGACCTGGTAGGGTTTTATTTTGGGACTAGATTCTACTGTGTTTATCATGATAAATCCAAAATGGGGGGGGGGGGGTGACCTTTACCTCAGTATCTCCTCCACATTAGAACATGATGTCGAGGTTCTGATCATTCTCCTCCCCAACAAATAATACAGAAGCTATTCAGTGATATGCTATCAGCAAAATATCCAAGGTATATCTCATGACTGATGCCAAGGGCCAAAGTGCTACGACATGAGATGAATAGGGTTTTACTTCAGTGTAGTCGTATGTTTTCTGACCAGATTCCCTGCAGGATCCCAGTTCTTCTTCGTACAGGATGGAAACAGCTTATACTGATTACGAGCAGAAGCTTTGTGGACAGTCTGCTGGCTGGGCTGCTCTTGCAGCTAAGACTTTCTGTATCGAAAGCCAAACAGTGTTGTTTGGACAGGTGAGACTAGGACACTGGGTGTCTGGTCTGGGGAAAGGATACTGCTGCTCTTGTGTGGGAACCTCTGTCTAATTGTTAGATATATGCCATTGACAGCCATCTATCTTGGTGACCTGAGATCATGTTGGTTGACCCTCTTACCAGAATGGATGCCTGAGAAACTTTATTCACTGTCTGCAGAGGTGGGTATTTCAGGTCCAAAGAGTACAAATCCAGACCAAGATTTCGTTTCAACCAACCAGTTGAGTACTCTGTGACTGTGACTCTTTATACTCAACTGGTTAGTTGAAACAAAAACTTGGTCTGGATTTGTCGTCTCTGGACCTGAAATCTCCGCCACTGTTCCACAGCATTGTTTGCTGTTCTTGCCGTAAAATGATAAAAACAAGGATATCTGGACTTCTGGCAGTGTATTAACAGTATGGTCACCAGCAGTATTCCTTCTGGGGAAGCACATTAAACATGCAAACTGATTGATGCGTCGTGTGTTTCGTTCGGGAATGCAGTGTCGCGCTCAGCCTCCCTGTTTCTCCCAGAATCCTCACTATACGAGAAGCTCAGCGGCCAGACATTTCACAGGCTCTGCCTACCGCCAAAGAACACTGCGTTCTCGACGTGTCGATTGTCCCTCGTCATCAGCGAGGCCATGTGAAGCTGGCGGGATGAACTTAAGCCCCCAGATCGTGGGGAGCTTTAGCCTGACGAGCTTCTGCTGTGCCATAGGCATGGTTTTCGAGACGTTCCACATTGCAGCAGAAGTGCTAAAGCGAGTGGGAGGTAGAAGCCACTTTCAAACGCTGCCTGGAAAGATGAATATAGACACAAACCGTTTCTCTGTGCCAGCGAGATGGGGGGGCACTTTTCCCTTATTTGCGTGTCTCTCTTCTACGTTTCCCCTTTTCCCTCCTTTTAAAATATTTTTTTCACAAGAAGAACTTTTTCCACAGCTTTTTGGTAAATAAGTTTGTTTAACATCCTGCACCATCGTGGAGTATTCGCCCACTCCCGGTTTTTAGGAACTCTCTATGCCCAGGCCGCACAAGCAGCTTTTGTGCCCAGCCGAAAAGACCCCATTGATGGGGAGGGCTGGCACCCTCCCAGGACGCTGTACCTATAGCATGTTCCAGCGCCGACAGGGCGGAGCTGCTCTGTGGCCAGTAATCAGACAGCGAATCACTACACTCTAAAAATACTGCTACCTGACAGTGAGGCGGCCAGGCTAAATGCGGGAAGAAGTCTCCTTTTCATGAAGCCTGTGATCCAAAAATCGAAGGGCCCCCCTATCGCCCTGGCAGACAGAGAGAGATGTTTGTCCCTCCTGATGTTAGTGAAGTAGGAGCTACACTGGGACTTTGAGAACAGGAACAGGAATCCCATGTGTAATCCCATCAACGGTCATCAAGGACACTGCATAGATACAATAAGCGCTTCAAATGGCTAGTCTTCCAAACCCGGGGAGTGTGTGTCTGGGGGGGGGGGTAGGCTGCCACATATGTGTGAAACATTGGACAGTGTCAGGCTGCCCGGGCCTGTGGAATGTGAGCAGGAGATGCGAGAGGCCTGGGGCAGAGGTGACCTGAAAACAGCACAAATGCCCCATGCTCCCAAATGCCCCATTATCAACACAAAGAATCGCTTTCACCAGAAGCCCTTTGGCTGTGGATGTGGGTTTTGAAGAAGACAGTGGCAGAACATCAAAGGCCCTGACTCAAAAGCTTGATGGAGCATATCTGACCATTGCTGGTATCAGTGGTGCAGACCTTCTCTGCAGGCCTTAGACTGGCTTTCTGAAAAAATCTCATAGTTGCCTTTTTTATCATGGTTTTTACTCAAGATAAAAAAAAAAAATCTGCACATCATGTTTAGAATAGAATAGAATAGAATAGTTACTTTATTGTCATTCAGAGATACACGGGTTAGTGCACAACAGAACGAAATTGCGTTGCATTTATTTTGCTCGACATCAGCCTGGCAGAGTGTGTAATAAAATATATATAAAAAGATGTATATATAAATATATAAATAGGAGCAGAGTGCAAGTACCACAATTTAGCAGCAAAACACACAGTGTACATCACCACAAGACATAGTGCAAGACAGTAGACCGTGCAAGACACAGTGCAAGTTCTTTGAAAAGTGACATGTGCATGGATGGAGAGACACGGAGTGTGGGGGAGAGGTGTGTAGGGGAGGGGCTGTTATGAGTTCAGGAGTCTGATGGCTTGAGGAATGAAACTGTTTCTGCAGAGACCGGGGCCAATGCTGCCCCCACGGTACCACAAGATGACCCCGAGATATCATCCGGCGGTGGGGCGCATGACATCACCACCAAAGGTCCCTTACATAAACACCCGGAAACCACCTTCACATTCGACTATGAGGACACGACTCGTACCCAGGATGGACATGGAGAAGCAGGTGGAACATGGAGAAATTTTACTCAGAAGATGGAGGTTTCGTGCGTTGATGTTGATGTCGTGGTGCTGTAAGCAAAATGGCTACAACAAGCCTTAGAATCAGAATTTTCTATTGTCATTGCATAATTGTACAAACTTGGCTCATATCAGCATTACTAAACAACAGCAAACACACATGGTAAAAGCCAGCTACAGGAACAGCACATATAAATACGGAGTGAACTCCAGAGGCATGGCAACATGGTGCTGTAGTAATGATGTGTGTGTGTCCCTCTCTAGGCATCCTCAGCCCTGGTGCCATCACTGCCATCGTCATCGCTGTGATCCTGGGAGCCTCTGTGCTCATCGCCCTCATCGTCATCACGCTGAAGAAGTTCACCGCTGCCTAGAGCTGCCACGGCCGCCTCCTCCCTGCCGTAACCCCCTCCATCTCCCCGGTGCTGCCAACCGGGGTCCATTAAGCCCCACCTCTGCTCCGCCATATGACTGGGGATGGGTGACATGAGAGTACTAGGTGGTGTACTCTGGGGTGGAGATCCACAGCGCCACCTAATGTCTTTGCAATGTCATGTACTTGCCATGTGTATATTGAGATACTCTTTTCCATCCCATTTGAGCAGAATTTTTGGATACCTTAAAATACATTATTTGTTTATGTTTGCAGCTTTGCTGTCCTCTTCCAGTTAAATTTTTTTTTTTGAAGAGAAATATTGAGTGTTGCCTGCCTTTACATATTATGGCCACATGGGGGTGTTTTGAGGTAACATAATTTACCCCAAGCACCTTGTTCTCACTGTAGCAAAAAGCTAATGCCAACCAAATTGATACCCTCATAACCCCAAGAAAGAGAAATTACACTATGCGGGGAGTGTATTCAAAGTAACCCCCCCCCAACAGGTTTAAGGTCACTGCGTGGATGATACTGTTGTACATAATGGGAGTCAGTTTGAGCCAAACACAATTACTGTGATTTTGCTTCAGTTTAGGGGGGAGATTTTTGACATGAAAGTATAGATTTTTATGCTTGGCTGATACTGTTGATCCAGTAGGTAAAATGTAAACTGATTTCTGTAGTCAATCTAGTGCTGTATAGATCTGTAAATAAATACTTAGTTTTACGTTAATACGGTAGTTTTTTTTAGTGCAGGTGTTTGAGTACACAGTGTGGTTCTGTGGGCAGCGAGTCATGTGTGCGTTTCTCACGGGACACAGAAATATGTGAAGTTACATGCGTCTCCTTTCCTGAAAGCAAGTCATTGATTCTGCAGCAAGAGCACCCATGACCAAAGTGGATACAATTTAAAATGAAGTGTAATGATTTCAGGAGTCACATGATAAGCAGCTGTATACCCTCCAGCCCCCACATTGACCTCTGCAACACATTTGGCTTTTAATGGTTTTCCGTAGAATAGAAAAAAGCCAGAAAAGGTATTGTCTTGTGTTTCTGAATTATTTTTTATTAACAATAAATTAAATCTTACAAAATGATATGACAATTTCCTCACTTATCTCCACACACAAAGCAAATTTACACATACATGCACACATGTGTGCTGTGCACATACATACACACATAGATGGGGAGGCCAACCTGCCCACACTCTCTTCTCTCAAACAACTTCAAAGTTCTGGCAGATTCCATCGAAATTCTTTGGGCACAAGATGTCAGACTGGTTCTGCAGGAAGTTCCTGGTTGCAGGCTACGCCCCCCCCCCTCCATATCTCCGAATTATTATATGACATGTTGCTTGTGCAGTGATTTTGCAATATTTTCTTTCTTCATTGAGTTACAGATCGAACAACAATAACAGCAAGTGAAACAACACTGTCAGCTGATCTCATAGCTCTATATTGTTGTATTTGCTTAATTCAAGCTTCGTTTGTAAAGATTACAGCATGTTGTGGTGCAGCGGTAAATCCAGGAAGATGGACATGCTGTTGGCTCTTCACCAAGAGGAAAAACACCTCTTCGATCCTCCCTCCTCATCCTCACACGGAAAGGTTCACGGTGAGGTGCATTCTGGGTCCTGGTCCCGGAAGACTACGCCGCTCCAAGGATTAAAGAAAGCATGTAATGTATGCTAATGCAAATGCTAACGTTGAGGTGCGCAGACGGAATGATCAGCAGCAGGAAGGTGGTTCCTTTCAGGAAAGGTCATGACGTTTTTGACCCCTAGACGCCCTCAAAGGTAACGGCTTAACACAAAATAACAGGGAAGTGGGAGGGACATGCCATACCAACTCTCTAGTCCTGTATTGATTGGTGGGGTCGTAGCCAATCGGGGCTGACAACTTTCTGCGGACCTCTGGCCCGGGAACCGGCCAGCGAACGGCCAACGGCGCCCCCCTTGGCCTGCTGTATCCTCTGGCACTCACGCAGGTTCTGCGCCCGCAGCTCCTGGTTCTTGATCTCCTCCACCACCCGGATGGGGAACCAACCCTTCTCGCCATCGTGAAGCCTCTCACCCATTATCCAGCCTGGAGTGATCAAGGTCATTAATTTAGGTTTTAAATTCTACAGGCGTACAAAATGCATATAGAAAAAATGCCTCTGTGGTGTAGAATCAAACTACGATGAGGCTGCATTCAGTCCGGGAAGGTGAATTCCACTCACCGTCGTCAGTCCTCTCCAGGATGTTGAGAACGTCAGCCATCTCGATGGAAAGTTCATCGGGTTCTTGTGATGAATAGGACTGTATGCACTGCACTTGGGGTGAGTCTGAGAAACAGTCCATGGTTATCATCATTATCACGGTACACATCTCCCCGCCGGGCAGAAAGAGAGCCTGCTGCTCACATTTACATTTTTAGCATTCTGTTTATTTAACAGATGCTTTAATCCAAAGTGACATAGAATTGAGGAGGCAGTCAATGTGTCCCTGGAGCAATTTGGGGTTAAGGGGCCAGCTTAAGGGCCCAGCGGTGAATCCGCAGTCAACCCCGTGATTTAAACCACTGACCATCCACTGACAGTCCCGGCATCCTAACCAGCTGAGCAACATACCGCACGCCTAATCCCACGACTCGGGTGGGACTCGAACCCAAACTTAACTTGCTACCTACTTAGCCACAAGAAGGGTATCATCCTACAGCACAGCCAGCCGGACCTAGAGCTTAACGAGGCTGTTTTTCATGATGGCAGCACAGCTCTGGGTGTTGAAAACAGTAAAGGGAGTGATACAGCAGTGAGATCACAGTCCCACAGTCAACAGCTGCAGCAGAAGGTGGGACGGAGGACAGGGGGTCCGTATTGGGGGGTGTATGTAAATGGCATCACCATCCTTTGACTGGCAGCCCAGCAGCAGATGCAAGGCAGAGCCACAAGCACAAAAAAGCCTGATTTCCCCTGTGTCCCCATCCACTAATTTTCCCCACAGGCAACGCAGGCCACTGTAATCCCCAGAGGAATGCGACGCTGCTCTGGAATCGGCGCTAATTACTGTGCAGAGAAACGGGACACTACAGAGCTCTCCACACTAATCCGACATGCCGGCGGCTGTCTGAACTGGGGGGAGGGGGTGCACGCTCTCCACCCTCATCTGACATGCAGAAGGCGGGGGGCGTACCTTGGAGATGGGTTATGGGCCGTGCTCACAAATCCAATATGTTTATACATCTGCCCCCCCCCTCCAGCCGCTAATGCTCCAGTGGGTCACAAATCCACATTGGCGACTTAGCCGGCTTGCTAAATCAGAGCCCCCTCAGTAAATGACACCCTAGGTGGCCACCTGTGTTGCCTAATGGGTTATGGTGTTGGCATTGAATAGGACACTACATACTGTAAAAAGCACCATCCGCCTCTGCTGATGGATCATTCACCGTATCTCCTAATATACTCAACGTTGTAGCGAGACTCACCTGGCTGGTGGGCGCTGGTGGAGAGGAAACGCGTGCGCCGGTTGGGGGTGAGGGAGCAGATCCATCGCAGCTTTTCACTCCTGCAGGGGGCAGCAGTGCATCGCAGCACCAAAGCAGAGTATCAGACGGTGGAGAAAAGCATGACAAACCTGCAGCACAGTGTCGATTCGGGGTTAGAAGCTCACACGCTGGAGGTCTTGAGCAAGTAGGTGACCTGCCGATCTTCCTGGTTCTCCAGAAGGCTGAGGGTGAAGACGTTGGCCAGCATCTGGCCCTGGTCCTCCATGTCCTCCGTCCTCAACATGGCCCGAGTACAGGAGTCCAAAACCTGATACTTTTCCCCACTAACCCAAAATAAGTCCAAATGGATCACATTAATTTAGTTTCATTTCTGTTCTCAATTTTTTTTTATTCAAAAATGATTTTATGCAGCGATAATTATTAGAATAAACAGGATCAATGTCCTTGCAATTGACCTTAGTTATAGTGTCACTGCTACCTCAAAGTTCACCGTAACCTGTAAGTATTCTGCCACACCTGATGGTGGCGATAGACTCACTTTGAGCTTTTCTTGGTAATGAGCAGCAGATTGTTGAAGAGGAAGAGGTAGAGGGGCTGGTACAGCTTGCGGCTGCGCATGGTCCTGGTGTTCTTGGGTCCGTTCATCTGCTGGAGCTCGCCCTTCTTCAGCAGCCAGCGGGAGTGCGAGATCACTGGCACCGACTGGGGGGACACGGGCATGGGGGGGGGGGGGGAGGCAGGGTCAGCTTCATGGAAATGGTGAGGCAGTCATTTGATGCCTTTTTTTTAGTACTTATGTAAGATGATACCCAGGGGGGAATTTTTTCACATAGCAGCAAAGTACAGGAAGTACACAGATAGCAACACAATAGCAAAGTGCAAAGTGCAGAGAGAGCACACACTGGGCAAACAATATTGTTCAGGTAATAAATCAATAGTCCTACGCTGAGAAAACTCCGCAAGTATTCGGTATGCATCATGCTACCTGCCGCTAAGGCACATCCAGGACCAGTTACCATGATGCATTTTCACAGGAACCTGTTTGGCTGTCAGCCCCTGAGAAGCCGATGTGTCATACGTGGCCCATCCCAGCCCTCCTGGCCCATCCCAGCCCTCCTCCTGCCCAGCTCGGCCAGCTTCATCAGCAACACTACCTTGCATTTGAACTCCAGCATCTTCTCGATGCTGATGAGCTCCTCCGTCCTGCTCATCTTCCTCACGCCCTCATTGCACTCCTTCACTATCTGTAAGAGGCACAGGCACGTGATGCAGACACCAGCACACCTCCCCTGGCATTTGGGCATCTAAGGCAGGGGTGTGAAACTGCAGGCCTGGGGGGGCCGGAGTCCTGTGTAGCTTAGTTCTTTCCCCGTTCCACCACAAATGATTCAGCTCAAGAGCTGTGTGGTAATTAGCACAAGTAGTTGAATCTGGTGTGTTAAACGAGGGGAAACCCAAAAATGTGCAGGGCTCCACCCGTGATCTAAGGTAAGGTTTAAAACGCACCCTCTCCAACTCCTCATGGGCCTTGACAGTGTTGGACTCTCTCTCTGAATTCTCCTCAGCCTTTTTCAGGATGTTCTGTGTCAAGAAACAAGGCAATCGGGAAATGTGATTTGTTGAGTGGGACCCCCGTCTGCCCGTTATCTTGCTCTTGGCCAATCAGCTGCGGTTTTCATTCAGGACATGTTTGGAGGCACAACAGTAGGCTGCCTCTACAGCTCATGCATCGGGTGTCCCAACTAACCTGAACCAGCAGCTTGAGTCGCGTGATCCTCTGAAAGGGGAGGATGAGGAAGGAAGTGAAGGACAGGCCCCGGACTTTGGGCTGGTTCTCCAGCTTGGCCATTGTCTCCCGGAAAGGTGCGTTTCCCTGTCTGGGACAAAGCACACAGCTGCTTGACCGAGAGCACCATAGATCTCGCCTCCTCCCATCACAGGTCTGAAGAGGAAATCAGCTTTCTGTTCCAATGCAAATGCAATTCATGAATTTGACCAATAGAGGGCACTTTCCTGAGTCTGTATACTGATATCTAGTATCTGATCCTTTTATCTGGCAAGTTAAAGTGTTACCAGTTTATACAATCAGGTGAGTTAGCACCACATGTTCTAATTCCTTGCTGTGCAGTGATAGATTAAAGCAACAAGGGCAGGTATCACATTTAAGCCGTCCAAAAGTTATGGTGAAAGTAAAATTGCCTGTCTGTAAACCTGCATACAGCTGCAGTCACACACTTGAGCGGCAATCATGAAAAGGAAGCTTCTGGCTTCTTGAGTGTCCTCGTCACTCAAACGTCAAACTGTGAGCCTTGTGCGCGCTTGCATTGCTACACCCACTCCAAGGTGTAAAGCTACGCTTCACGGCGGACATGCGCTCACGTCACTCCTCCGCTGCCGCAGATAAGAAAACACCGAGTGACTGCTCCCCATCCGCTCTCATTTTCCTAACTCCATCGCCATGGAGACCGTGTTTTTAATAGATTTTCGCTTAATCATTCCAAGCGTGTGGGAACGGCAGCATGCGCTATGCTAGGCATGAGGCAGTGAGAATGGGGTCCGCGTTAAGAGCCACACCCATATGAGGATGGAGCGCACAAAAAGCATGACACAAAGCCGTGAGTCAGCTGGCGCTCGGCCAGCGTCAAATCATTACAAAGTGTTGTGTATTAGTAGTATTGTGTTAGCATTATGTGTTAGCAGTGTTTTGTCAGTGAGTGCTGCTACGATTGGCTTATCTAATCCAGGTTCTACAAAGGCTAACCCTACCGTAACAGCAGACTCGCTAATGTACGAAATAATTTCTCTCTCTTTCTCTCTTTCCTACTTGCTGTCTTGCAGCACTACTCCGCTAACCCTCGCTGTACCCACAATATTCGTCGGTAGTGTTTCTCCTGGTAGCCCTGGTTGATCACGTAGTTGATGAAGACGTGGAAGTGCTGCACGGCGTGCTCGTAAACGATGTCGCACACGTCCGAGATCTGGATGGACTGCTCCACTCGGTTTTCCAGGTCCATCAGAAACCTGCACAGCAAAGTCCACATCAGTGGGGGACAGGTGACCTTAAACAGGCAAGTAAGCAAACACAACGTGAAAGCTCATCACTCTGTCTCAAACACAAATCCAAATTCATCACCCAGTAAGTAGTTCAGGCATCAGAGAAGAAATGAGGTGGAAATGGGAGATAAATACCACACAACTTATTAACACAAATACTTTGAATCCTGTGTTGGGGGTTACCTCTCGCTGGCCTTCATGACCTCCTCGATGTTGGAGAAGAGGAAATGCATGTCCGTTTGGCCGAGAGTGTTGACCAGCACCGGGTTCTTAAGGAAGTGGGTCTCCAGTAGCTCAAGGCTCTTATAATACGATGCCTCTGAGGTCACCAGCTCAAACATGGCCTTCAGAAGAAAGTGACACAGGACAGGCCACATCACGTATGAGGAAGAGGGGCATCCTTTCCCAATGCAGCCCTATGCTCCTCTGTAAAAACACCCCAGTGCCTTCTCCATCCCTGAAGCTACCACACCACAATCTCACCTGTAGGACCAGGTGGGCCATCTGTTGATAACACTATATTATCCCTAGCAGGGTGGGTTTATTTCAGCCCCCCTCACCCCCCTAGTGTAGTGACTGCTTGTGGCCAGAGGGGGCTCTCCAAATTTTGGGGGCCCCATGCACATGTGTGATTTGAGCGGTGGTAAACACTGCTGCTGATCCTTAGCCCCCCCCCCACCCGAGCTACGTGCCACACCCCCATCGGCCAAGCTCTTCCCCTCTCACCTCCTGCATAATGATCTCCTTCTGTGGCAGGGTTGACAGGAGGCCACTCTGCCGGACCACGTCCAGGTTCTGCCACAGGCTGAGGGACTGCGAATCATTCCTCAGCTGAAGCTGCAAGGTGGGCGGGGCCACACCCACAGATCCGGCTCCGCCCACTGCCTCGCCTCCCAGCTGTAGGGTATCCAGCTGCCTCCGCTGCTCGATCTCCTGCTGCTCTGATGTGTCCCTGTACTCCTGGTACAGGAAGGCTGTGGGGCAGAGAGCGGAGGTCTCTAATGGGGAAGCATTCAGCTCATGCTCAGCGCTGACAGAGACCGCAGCTTCAGCACCGCAGCAGGCGGGGGGGCAGGGTAACGCAGCACATCAAACAAGAAGTTATGAAATTGTGAATTTTGCCATCTGGCCGACTTCCACGCGATTCTGAGAAGCACTGACATTTGGAGCTGTCACGCTATTGTACGTTTTTTTTTTTTTTTTTGCAAAATAAGTGATTGCGATGATTTCATAACCGAGTAAACTTTTTCCCTGGCGTGGGGTGCTGGTGTAAGTGCTCCCCGGACGCACAGCACTGCTGTGTGGGAATGTCTTCTTTAAATGCGAGATACAACAGAGACACTGAGAACCTGTTACATAATGACCTTAAATGCTATTTGCGCACGTACGGAGGTGGGCATGAAGCGCTGGCGGTTACATAACGCTAGCCCATGCGTCTCCCAAACACGTCTGATCTACACAACCCCCTCCACACCCCCCCAGGCCTAAAGTTCCTAACGGGAGGCAGAAAACAGTTTCTGAACAACAGGGGGCAGCGAATCGAAATAGCTTTTTTGTGAGGATGATTAATCGTAATTGTGCAGTCTCTTGTGCATTCCTGTCATCGCAGGAGCTGCATGGCGAGCTGCAGACGCAACATCAAATATGGCCTGGACTGGTTGGTCGCATGGGGGGGGGGGGGGGTAGACGAGTGGACTCACGGATGTTCTTGATGATCTTGATGCTGTGGCAGATGGGAGACCTGGGGCCATCCCACTTGTCCGGGGGCTCGTCATTTTTCACCAGTCTGTGATGATGAGGTGGGGGGGAGAGAGAGAGACTCGCGTTATAGTGGACTGATGCTCGGCTGGGCTCCAGCATCACTGAGAAATCCTGTGGACATTCACCCTCATGTTTTCCCTTCAAATTCCTCACTGGAGATTCTTCCACAATGCAAACGCGCCCCCCCGCCATGAGCACATCCACCCAGTGCGCAGTGATGACTTCAAGTTCTTACTAATTAACGAGCATCCACTTCTTGTACAGAACCCTGCGTGTGTGAAGTCCTGGAGCCCAGGAGCCTCACCTCACTTAGACAGACCCTCTGTCGGCACACAGCTATGCTGCCCCACCTGTCATGACAAATCCCTCCCTTTTATCAAGCCCTCTTTGTGATTTTTTCCCAGGAAAATGTGAACGTGCCCTTGATCAAAACAGCATTGAAGAACAAGATTTATAATCCGTTTCAGCCCACGGGCGGAAAATGGCAGCACCGGCTCCCATGTCTGACCGAAAAGCAGGATCTTTTCTTAAATTTTCCTTATACAGGAGATGGAGGAAAGAACTTGGCATTTCTGTGCATGTGTCAGATCGATCAAAAGTGTGAACCGGGAATGTCACACTCACACTGAAGGTGACCCGCATGCACTACCCGCTGCCACGGCGACCCTCCCGCTCTTACCTCAGTTTTACCGCGTCCGGGTCCGCCGCCCCCCCAGGCTCCAGGCCACCCGGACAGGTGCCATCACCCAGCTCCCGCACCAAGCAGTCAGCCATCGGCGCCACGAGGCTCTCCATGATGCCGTCACGCCGCGGACTCCTGGAGACGTGCGATCCTGCAGCACAGTCGGCGCGCTGTCCGTTGCGGGGGGGCAGGTCCGGCCCTCGCAGCCCCCTTCTCGGCACCGCCTCTGCGGGGGACGCCGGCGCCGCCGCTCCACTCTCCAACACACGTGGGCTTCTGGGCTCCTGGTTGCTCAGCAACACAGTCGGATATTCAGAGGCTGAGGTAGGACTAAACGATAGAGAGAAAAACAGCAGGATGAGGGGGAATCGCGGGGTGACAACAGCGGCCCCTGGAGGCAGGGATTTGGGCTGAACAAGCTATTTAAAACTCAAGACCTACTTCACTAATGGTCTATAAATACTTTAAATAGAAACCGTTTTGTCCTAAATTCAGCTGCTGTTTCAGCCCAGATTCTGCCCCTTAATTGGTCATGATAGATAATAATTGGAAATTCACCTTAGTAAGGAGTGAGAGCTGTGGGTCAGTGCTGTCTGAGGCTCACAAAATCTCCAGGATCTCACCATAAGCGTGCATGTGTGTGTGTGTGTGTGTGTGTGTGTGTGTGCGTGTGTGTGTGTGTGTGCGTGTGTTTCTGTGTGTGCATGCGCTGTGCCAGTTGGGGAGCCCCCAGTCGACCTCACCGATGTGCCCAGAGAGCCGTCCTGTGGCCGTCAAGCATTCCGGTGGTCGATTGGTTACTGGTCCGACTTTTATAGGCCACGTCAGAAGTCGGTCTCGTCGAGCCATCTGGATCTGTCAGAAACACGACAAAGGGAGGGGCGCTGATACGGAGACCCAGGACCCCCCCCCCCCCCCACATGCACCCGACAACCCCAGAGGCAAGCTGCAGCTTTATGATGGCTTGGAAACCTTGGGAAATGTAATCTGTTGCCACAGGCCTCCAGTGCAGCCTGAAACGCTAACTCTCCCCACGCAGTTACCCATGGAAGTCAGACCAGCCGGCACAGCCTGTCTCTCCCAGGCGCCTGGCGCATACCACAGCGCCCCCTAGGGGGGCATCACCGGTGGCACCCTGAGTGTGGAGAAGACAGGGCAGTATTCCGATCCTCTGCAGCAGGCTCATTCGCACACATCAAAATGCGCCCCCCCCCCCTCCCCATCCAGAACAGTGCCCGGGGGGACGGGGAAATGCCCGCCTGAACCCAGCCCCCGGCACTGCCTTTCACTGCAGGACCACTGGCAACACACCGCACCAGGTGCATGACAGCACTGTCATACAAAGCTCTTAATTTGCACTGATCCAGCAAATAACACGGCAGCGTTTTCAGATACGCGACATTTCTGCGTCCTACATCTGGGTCATATAGTCACATTAACAAACAATAAAATGAAAGTGTCGCCAAAAGTCAGCACAAAGTCCGATCTTGTTTTACAATGTGTGCAGACACATAAAACACTGCCTCGCTGACAATCCAATGAGATAAACTATACCAGTAACTCAGCTAGCTAGCTGGCTACCAGCAATGTAGCCAGCTAAACTGTAACAGCAAAGCAGCTACCTAAAATATGACAACAATGTGGCTGGCTGGACTATACCAGCCATACTAGCAGGAAAACTAAAAGGTGAGAGGAGGTTGTGTTCCCCTGACTGGATTAACTCCTTCCAAATAGTTAATTAGTGAACAGTTAATTACTGTAGCCAAAGTAAAAAAAATCCCATCAGAGATGTGATGTCAAACTATCATATTTTCTTTTCCTCTAAGTATTAGTAGTGAGACAAAATCAGGCCACACACCTTCATTCTATAATCAGAAACATATGCCTGGATTTTTCATGTGCCTTATTAATGCAGTTGATTTATATTGTAATGATATATATTTATACATTCTATTACAAAGAATTATAAGGTACGTCTGGGAGCAGCAAGATAAACAAATCAGTGCAGCTCTGTCCTCCCATGTCTGAGCTCTTATATGAGAGCAGCGGCACTTGGGGAAGATCTGAAGATCCCTTCTGGCAAGAATTCAGCACAGAAATGTAACTGAGCATCCAGCACGGAAGCGTGGTGTAACATGAGAAGGTGAAATAAATTTCCAGAGATTGACAGAACACTTTGATAAGATAAAGTTTATCAAGGGGGGAATGTTTCGTGAAATTGAACCACTTCCTTACACATCGTTTTCATGTTTTCCTGCGATCTGTAAACACCCAGCTGCCAGTAGAACTGCCCTTTGATGGCACGGGTTCTCATGCTAGCGATAAACCGTGTTCCTGTTTGACTGGGACCGCCCGCCATTGTCAGCCAGAACTGGTCCAGCCACACGGAATGTAAACACTCACGTGGGTCACATGCTTCAGTTTCTGCTTGGACACGCTGAGCAGAGGGTGGCCAGCTGGCCATTGTGCTCCCAGCTGGGAGGGCGCATTGTCCTATCAATGAACGCGTGGCGTCTTTCGTGTCCCTCGGCACAATGACGGCGATTCATTCAGAAACAATGAATCATGTAGACGTCTGCACACGCACACACCGCTCAGGCCCCAGCATGGACCCGGTCTTCCAGCCTCGTGAAGAAGCACAGGTGGAAGGTTCAGGGTCAGAAAGTAAAAATCTAGATCAAGATTTTGTTCCAACCAACCAGTTGAGTACTCTGTGAATGTGATATTTATACTCAACTGGTTGGTTGGAACAAAATCTTGGTCTGGATTCGTACTTTCTGACCCCAAACTTAACACTTCTGGGAAAAAGCACCCACACAGAACAGCTTTGCTCATTTTCACCTGTGCATCGGTTCTTGCTTTTCACTTTAAAAAATTGCTTTCAAACTTCTATATTCACTGCAATTAAAAAAACAAGAAAAAACAAAGCTGCAAAATCCTTAAGTAGCACATGAAAAACAGCCCTAACGGCAGAGAAGCTGCAGGAATCATTGGTCTGAAAGAAACAGAAGCCGCGTCTCCCCATGTCTGGGACAAACGGCGGCGTGGCGGAATGTGTATGAAAATGTGTCACAGGAAGTACAGCGACCAGAGCGTCCAGTTTCTCGGGTTCCCGAGCCATTGGCCGTCATTCCAGTTCTGCTACCTGTGTGACACAGAGACAAACCCAACGCGGCTGTGGATCGAGGCTTTCTCTTTTGCAGCTGATTAAGAGAAAGGGTGTTCCCCTACCAGCGCAGCACAGCTCACACTGTGTCTGCATTAACATACCTCCACGGTGTCTATTTACATATATACAGTATACAGTATAAATATATATAAACACCCGTATCACCTGCATACTATTCAGACCCTCTCTCCATATTCCATGCCTGCCCTTTTTCCTCAGGATTATTAAATATCCTGCTATACTCACAAGCAGCACTAAGCACAGCTATTCACAAGAGGATCCAAGCCGTAGCACACTGCTGCGGCTCTCATGAACTACGTGAACCTCAGATCCCTACAGGAACCGGACAAAACACTGAAGCTTCCCACCTGCAGTTCACTGAGACGATAGACAGACAGACAGACAGACAGACAGACTGGCTGGTGGGGGCATGGGAGGTGTTCTCACTTTCAGTTGGCTGCTCGGAAGTGCCAGTCTCCTGGGAAATTCTCTTCTTCCTCATGGAACGGTAGAACCTAGAGTTTCTGCGAATGGGTCCTCTACCGGATCCCTCGTCGGCAGAACCGGGGTCCTCGTTCCCATCGTCCTCTTCCTGGCACAGCTGCGTGGCACCCGAGACCCGCTTGTCAGGGGGATCCTGCGTCTTCTGCCACCATCGGCCTCTGAAGAGGGCCGCCATCACCATGGTAACGCACTCTAGAACCCGCTCAGCCGGAAGTGGCTCCCATTACTCCAGAACCCAATTGTAGCAGCACAGAATCCCTGCAGGAGTCAAAGTCGCAGCCCCTCAGATGAGCTGTCCATGTCCCCCTCCGCAGCCCCGCTGAGGCTCAGCTCACCAGCCCCTCCCCTCTACCCCCTACTTGATACGACCCCCCCCACACACACCTGCGCAGACCCCAGAGCTAGAACAGCAACGTAAGACTCACGAAGACGGTGTGTCCTCAGTGCGGCGCAGAGAGGGCGCCTGTGTCCACGTCGTGTAGCCCCACCCAGCTCTGCTCCATGCGTCAGGGCATTCCAGAGGGCAGACCAGCCTGGCTCCCCCCCCCGCCCCACCACGAGCCCTTCCCTTAACCAAGCAGAAACAAGAAAAGCCACTCACCTCGCCAGCAAATTCTTCACCTTCCTACAGGTCCTTGTTAATACCCTTCTGCCCTGCCCCCCCCCCCCAGCTCAGAGGTTTCCAGCTCAGCCTGAGTGTGTGTGTGTGTGTGTGTGTGTGTGTGTGTGGGGGGGGGGGGGGGGGTGTCACATGCGGAAGGGGGATCATGCCTCTTATCAGCCAATGGCCAAAGTCCGCCCTCTGTGGCCCACTGTGCCTAATTACAGCCACAGTTCGGGACCCACCATTCTTATCGAGCAAAGTTCACGATCTGCCTCTGTCTGATGCTACCATCCACACACCCAAAGACATAGCCTTTGCACCCTGGAAGGTGTGGCCTCAGGAAGCGGTGGATGGGTGTAAGCGCTCTGGGCGTCAGTGTAGTGGTGGTTCTGTAGGGGGGGCACTGCTGCCATCCCAACAAGCATGCCTCCCCCGCCCCCCTAAACGCATAGGTTACTTGGGTCTGAAATAATTGTATGTGGGATAAACTTTTTTCTCCACTGGGAACAAGCAAAACAAAACTCTTAACTCTTAAGGAAGAGCAAGCAGCTAGAAGGTAAATGCCCCCCACCTCTCCCAGCTGAAATGGTCTAGACCCGGCCCTGCGTCAGTCATCTGTCGAACTGATCATAGATCATGACTCAAAGCAAAGGGTCAAACTTTTTTTTGTCCAGCACATCAGGTGACACAATATCCTGGTGATCTGAACGACAAATAGAGTCCTTTGTGATTTAAAGACTAACTCAGCCACATTTGAAACTTTAAATTGTCTTTGTGTTTTATAAATACACCCGTATACATCACAGTGGTATTTTCTAATTGCACGGTCGTCAGCAGTACATTCTTGCAGTGAATACCTGAAACGCCATCCAGAACCAAAACCAGCTTAAGAAGCACGTGAGGGGAAGTGCTGATGTGTTCCGCTTTTGGACGGCTTTGGAAGTTTTGGTCACACAAGGAAGGGTGCGCGGTGTCTGTGAGTGATAACAGGAGACTGGGCTGGGTCCGGCGATGGAATGTGACTCGCTTGATTCAACTTCTCTGATACTACCTGTGGTACTAATTCCCTGCTCTGGGAAGTCACTGGGTACTCAAAGAACAATACAAACTAGCTAAAGACACATAGTGAGACAATAATTGCACATGCAACATAAACTCCATCCAATGTCACTGATATTTATTATATTCCTGTCACTCTCATGGAAAATTTCTGCACAGAGTATAAAAATTTTGCAACTGCAGTGTTATTTATAAAGTTGACCTCCTATTACTGGTTCCAGGTCACACTTTACTTGAGGGGGCATAAATAATGTAGTATATGCTTACTTAATGCATTAATTAACCAGTAACTAAGTGTTAGTTACATATTGATCCCATACTTGTATATCATTAATAAATCATGACAGTTCATGTATTCCATTCACGCACTAAATTAGTTAACAGTTAACTAATTACATAATAATGGTAAGACCACTTGAGGCAAAAATAAACTCATTTACTACTCAATAACAAATCATGAACTAATATAGGTTTCCCCATGAAATACATGAACTGTCATAATTGATTAAGGATGAACAAGCATGGGATCAGTACATAAACACTTAGTTATTGGTTAATTACTGCATTAAGTAAGCATGCACTACTACATTTTCCATGACCTCTTAAGTAACATGTTACCAAGAGCATGATTATGTAAAACATTACAAAGGAGATTTCCAGTCAAGTCAGACTCATTTCAACATATGAGCTTGTCCGACACTAACATCAGCTTTACACAGAACAAGTTAGACACACAAGACAATCTTGGATAAAATAAGCTGTACATAGTGCAACTTTCAACTTGGGCTGTGCGCTAGGTTTATACTCAAATGCTTTTTTTAATTATTATTGTCATTTCAACAACATTCTGTACAGTGATACAGTACGTAGTGAAACGAGACGATGTTCCTCCAGGACCATGGTGCTATATATAACACTACATCAACACAGGACTACATAAAGTGCAAGTGTGCAAAAAGTGCAAACGTTGCAAAGAAAGTGCATCACGAGTCTGGTGGGTAAATAGAAGAGATGATAATGTGTGACAGGCTAATTCTAAAGTGTAAATTGCAACAGTGCAATGGGTTGTGCAAACCATTCTTGAGGTAGTGGGGTGTATAAAGGTGTGTGTGTGTGTGTGTGTGTGTGTGTGTGTGTGTGTGTGTGTGTGTGTGTGTTTGTATGTCTCAGTCCAGTCTCTGATTGTTCAGGAGTCTGACGGCTTGAGGGAAGAAGCTGTTGCACAGTCTGGCAGTGAGGGTCCAAATGCTCCGGTACCTCTTGCCAGAAGGCAGGAGGGTGAAGAGTGTGTGTGAGGGGTGTGTGGGGTCCTGCACAATGCTGGTGGCTTTGTGGATGCAGCAGATGTCTGTGATGGAGGGAAGAGAGGCTCCAATGATCTTCTCAGCTGTTCACACTCTCCGCTGAAGGGTACATTATCTCAGTTTAGAAATGTATGTGTGAACGGCATTTAGTGCAGGAACAGTGGGTGCATACAGTGAAGTGCAGTGTAATGCAGGTCCTCCGTTGTTCTGTGCATCTGATGCAGAAAGCATGCAGCGCAGGCAGCTGGTAAACAGTTATGAATTTAAGTTGTTCAGTGGAATTCTAAACACGGTGCCGAAGCACAAGAGAACTTAGGAGTCCGATGGAAAGAAGCTGCTACAGGATGGAATGGAGCTGGTCCAAATGCCCCAGAGATGGCAGCTAGATGTTTAGGTCACGGGTGACATGTGAAGGGTCATTGAGGATGCCAGGCCGTCTGGATGCAGTACTTATCAAAGATGTCTTGGATAGATAGCAAATCTTACAAAATACCTAAAATAATGGTCAATTAATAATGGTGAGTCCAAAAAGAACCTTATTTCTGAAGTATATTTTATAAATGTACATAGTTTTAAAGGACATGCAAAAGGCAGTACAGTACACACAGTTGGTGACAGCATTCTTAAAATGAAGGCCATATTTGATCACTTCCACCAGATGGCGCACTCTCCATTCCACACCACATAACGTACTCTATTGATTCAAAATAATGGAAGTCAAATGATTCTCATTAATTGCAGAGTTCTGCAAAATTACAAATTTATGAATTGTGCCGCATTCCACTCATGAACTGGAATTTGAATTGGAATGACGGGAAGAAGAATTTATTTCAATTCAAAGAAATTCAGTGTGATCACACAACACAAGGACATTTAATCTAGCAAATAACATAATAAACTTTCTAGATGGCATATGTATATACTGAACTTTACTGAAAAAAGGAGTGACAATCTCCTTGCAGCTTGGTGAAAAAAATGTGTTTATTAACAAAATAGAACACAACGAGGAAGACACAAAAGAAAAGGACCACAAGGGGTCAAAACAAAACAGGAAAAATAAGAACATAACAAGAAGCGAATACACTGGGGAACTGAGCAACACAGGGAACAGGACTGAGCACCAGAACAGCTCAATAAACACACAAACTAACCACAACCGCATACAACTACAATGAACCATGAAAGAGCAGAACTAGAACAGACACTTAGATACACACAGAAACACAGAGCAAACAGGGGACAGGAATAAATCGTAATCAAATGAACCAATCTCAAAAGGAGCAGTGGAACAATTAATAAGTGCAGAACTAGGGAATACTACAAACACTAAAACTAGAAAACACTAACCAACACTCTGGGAATACAGTAGGATGACAGAACCAATTAATACAAAGAACAGAAGTGAACAGGAAAACAGAACAGAAAACAAGAAACACGGGGGAACAAGACTTATATTAATAAAATGGTGAGGCTTGTTGTTAGTTAGTTCTGAACCCATGACTAGCAGGTTCTCACTCTAAACAACATACGCAGCCCACTGAGCTATGTGGCAGTTTAGGGAGCAGAGAGAGTACATAGGAGCTGAAGGGTGAATGACAGGGAGGAAGACAGGATGACCAGCGACACCTGCTGGCCAAAACGGGGAGGAGACACGAAGAGCAGGGTTGCACCGGTGCCATGGGCACATATTTATTGTTTTTATGTATTTAACTGTTTATGTGTGTTAGCATTTGTGAGGAGTCTCAATACCGAGTCTCAATACCGTAGCTTTCCTTGTGAGTGTCATTGGGTTGCCAGATGAATAGGGCCTTGATAGGGTTGCTTGTTTGACTGTTACCCCACATGCCTGTAGTGTTTGAGTCAACTGTCAGATGTATTATATTTTTGTTACTGTATACTGTTTAACATTTTTTAACATTAAAAGCAAATGAAAGAATATATGTTGCTCTTATATTCTGCACGTAGAACAATACTTCTCGTCTTTCAGTTAAACCTTAACACTATAGCAAAAAGCAAAGCATCATGGGAAATGCAATTGTGCTTTACTCCAAAATGTATGAGTCATTGTTCAGTATTGTTATATTTATTCAGCAAAAGATGAAAAATTTTCCGTCTACACTGAAGATTCTGTCAGCAGTTGTAGTGAAACCGGCTCTAGTGAGGAATTTGCAGGCAAGTTGTGCTAACTCAGAAAATCTGGTTTGGTTTCCTTTCCAGTAAAAGCCAAATAGTTGCCGTCGTCTGCTAAATATGGCTGACTCAGGTACAGTCCTGTGAAAAAGAAAGTACACCAGCACATCAGCAAGGGTGACCATCTCTTTAAAAGCAGAAGTTTTGGAAGTTTGCCAGTCTGGAGCATTCAGGTGTATGTTAACACAATGCCAAGGAGGAAACACATCAGCAATGATCTTAGAGAAGCAAATGTTGCTGCCCATGAATCTGGGAAGGGTTATAAGGCCATTTACAAACAACTGGAAGTACATCATTCTCCAGTGAGAAAGATCATTCACAAGTGGAAAACATTCAAGACAGTTGCCAATATTTCCACGAGTGGGAGACTCTACAGACCGAAGTTAGCATGTTAAACTTCATGACAGTACAATTAGAAAAGACTAAAGAAATATGGCTTGTTTGGAAGGGTTACCAGGAGAGAGAACCTCTTTTCTGTAAAAAAAGAACATGGCATCACAGCTTAGGTTTGCAAAGTGTTATCTGAACAAACCACAAGACTTCTGGAACAACGTCCTTTGGATAGACGAGACCAAAGTGGAGATGTTTGGCCGTAATGCACAGCACCACATTTGGCGAAAACCAAACACAACAGATCAGCACAAGCACCTCATACTAACTGTCAAACACAGTGGTGGAGGGGTGATGATTCAGGCTTGTTTTTGCAGCCACAGGACCAGGGCACCTTGCAGTCACTGAGTCGACCATGAACTCCTCTGTATACCAAAGTAACAGAGAGTCAAATGTGAGGCCCTTCTGTCCGAGAGCTAAAGCTTGGTTCAAATCTACAACCAAATGGCTGAAAAAGAAAAGAATAAAGGTGTTACAATGGCCCAGTCAAAGTCCAGACCTCAACCCAATTGAAGTGCTGTGATGGGACAGGACCTTAATAACGCTGTGCATAAATGAATGCCTGCAAACCTCAATGAAGTGAAGCAACATTATATAATCCTCCACAATGATGTGAGAGATTCATAGTCATACTGTAATTGATACAAGCTATTGAATCATGGGGTGTGCTTAGTTATTCACACATAGCTTCTCCGTTTTGGTTTCATTTTTGTTAAATAATGACAAAGTGGAATCTGTTGTATGTTGTTGTGTGTTGTTTTACAGGATAGATTTAAATAATTTGTAAAGACCAGATGGTTTTGTATTAAGACCTGATATGTGAAATCACAGAAGTGAAGAGGGTGTATTTTCTTTTTCACAAGACTGTGTATGATGACATCATGTGGCGCTTTGGTCATGGGTGAGTGACTAATATAACTTTCCATGTAAGAAGAGAGTGGGATGTTTCTTGGGTTGGGCACTTGGCCAGCACTGAGTCTTGGAGGTATACATAACATTTTAATTATTAACTATTAGTTAAATTATTAGTTAAATAATTTATTCTACAGGTGACACTTCACCACATGGATAAGCCAG
Organism: Paramormyrops kingsleyae; assembly: GCF_048594095.1. Classification (NCBI taxonomy): domain Eukaryota; kingdom Metazoa; phylum Chordata; class Actinopteri; order Osteoglossiformes; family Mormyridae; genus Paramormyrops; species Paramormyrops kingsleyae. The sequence goes on from NC_132813.1 coordinate 17,156,638, forward strand.
AAAGATATTAGAAGAATCTTCTGTGGACAGAGGAGTCCAATGTAGACCTTTTTAGCTTGAATGAAAAGCATTATATTTGGTATCATTGAGCAGGAGAAAAGGAAGGCAATCAGGTCCGTAACTGAAGCCGCAGAGAAAGCCAGAAGAGGGCAGAACCGTGGATAAACGCCGCTGGGACACAGGTTGGGGCCTGATCAAATCTGGCTGGGTCCCTGGCTGACGGTGTATGATGTTGAAAGACCCAAAACACCCACTGACCCCAGGACACATCACTGATGATGTGTCCCAGGGCATCTGTATGATGTATCTTGAACACACAGTCAAAAAGCAAACATTGCATTCTAGTATATGAATGTTATTACATGTGTCAAACATGGCAATGGAAGTATCATGATCTGGGCCCGCTTTGCTGCCATCTTAGGTGGAACTATGAATTATAAATTATACCAGCAAATTCTACAGGAAGATATCAGGATACCATCCCTGAAGTAAAAGCTCAAGAGAAAATGGGTCACGCAGACCGTAAATACACAAGTCATTCTACCAAAAAATGGTAAAAGTATAAGAAACTTAATATTATGGAATGGCCAAATCAAAATCCCCAACTTTAACCCTAAAAAAGTGTTGTGGAAGGACCTGAAGCATGCCGTTCATGTGCGGAAGCTCACCAGCATCCCTGAGTTGCAGTTGTTCTGTGGAATTGAATTCTACTTTCTTATATAATTCCTTGGTAAGACCCCACCTTGAATACTGTGTGCAGGTTTGGTCACCATACCTCAAGAAGGACATTGCTGCCTTAGAAAAGGTGCAACGAAGAGCTATGAGAATGATTCCTGGTCTTAGAGGAATGTCTTATGAGGAGAGGTTAGCAGAACTGAATCTGTTTAGCCTTGAGCAAAGGAGACTAAGGGGGGATATGATTCAGGTCTATAAGATTCTAACGGGTCTGGATGCTGTTCAGCCAAATGACTATTTCAATATTAGTCTAAATACTAGAACTCGTGGCCATAAGTGGAAATTAGCGGGAGAACATTTTAAAACAAATTTGAGGAAGCACTTCTTTACACAGCGTGTAGTTACAGTATGGAATAGTCTTCCTGCTAGTGTAGCGGAAGCTAAAACCATGGGTTCCTTTAAATCAGAGCTAGATAACATTTTAACAACTCTGAGCTATTAGTTAAGTTCTCCCCAAACGAACTTGATGGGCCGAATGGCCTCCTCTCGTTTGTAAATTTCTTATGTTCTTATGTTCTTTAAATTCAAATTCTAATTGCAATTCTGCATCCTGCCTCCAATCGTAATTCAATTTCATGAATTGAATTGGAATTTCACAGCCATTCTCAATTCAGTTCTAAATGGTGCATAGGTCTGACTAATTGACCATTCACAGTAAATGATAAACACCAACAGCACATGCGATGTGAAAACCTTTTAAGAACATAAATTAATGGATGTATTTAAGAATAATAATTGTGTGTATAAAATACTGAAACACTTAAAAGCACTCTGAGCATTGAATAAATGACATAAGGTCTGAGGCAGTGAGTCACTCCCTACCGAAGTCAAACCCTCCACCACCAAAGTAAAAGTGATAAGTTGGTTTGCTCCTACCTCATGATATTTCCGTGTTGCTGCCACTGTGATTAATATGGGTTAATGCAAACATTCAGGGCTACACTCGATATAGGAGATCTCTGCTCTGTTTCTTAACAGGAAGTAAATTACTGAAAGTAAAAAAATCCATAAATTTTAATTCAACTGATCCTGGCGAACCTGAAGCCTGTCACGCGAAACAGAGGGCATGAAGCAGGGCACACCCTGGCAAAGGATGGCGTCCATCACAGGGCACACCCTGGGAAAGGATGGCGTCCATCGCTGGGCACACACGGCCAGTGACACACAGCACAGCAAACTGATTCCTCTAAGCTACATGCGTTTGCACTGTACGAGAAAACCAAGGTTCGTGTAAGAATCTAGACAAAGGCAAAATGAAGGGTGGAAATGCAAAGATATGGGAGCAGGAGTCAAATCCACTGCCCTGGAGGTATGACATCACAGTGCTACCCACCTAGCTACGAGACAACCCCGGTTCATTACTGTAATGTAAATGTACAATTAAATATGAATCATCAAACTAATTACTAACCTCAAGTTTTTGTGTTATTGCAATTTGCATTACAACTGCAACATCACCTTGAAAAGTCATTAACATCAGATGAAAATCGCGGCATAGGCCCAGGCTGCACATCACCCTTGAAGGCCCCAACACATGCAGACGGCACCCTAAGCACAAACTTCCCGTTATGCTGACACATGCACCTCTGACACAGAGAACACCAGCACCCTAATGCTCTGCCTATACATAGGCTTTTATCTGTGTGTATATATCCTGTGCAGCCACATTGTCATGCGCGGTGTTTGGTACCTCGCCGCCACAGAGACATAGCCTGCACAAAAGTGCTGATAATGCTGTGGTAGCAGGTACCGCACTCATGTAGATAACATTTATCTGCAAGAGCCAAAAATGCGACTCCAGTGTGGAAACTATGGTAGATACAGTAACGGCAAGCATTCCAGTGAAAACTATCAGTAAATGGTAAGAAGGAAATCAGATTTCAACCGAAATTAAAACATTTCATTGCGTAGGCTCCAAGCTCAACAACAGAAAACAGAAAGTGACCCGGCAACTAACAGCATAGATGTGTCATTTTAAGTTTATGGCCTTTGTTAGACCAGGATGCCCTTTAGAGTGCTGATATCCTTTGCATAAATTGGGGGGGGGGGGGGGGGGGCACTATTGTCCCAATAATTAAGAAATACTTCAATGTATCTATGAATATACTTCAATGTATCTATGAATATAATGTGCTAGTCCTTCTGAAAATTATGAAGTGTCTCTGTTCACAGACAAAACCAGAAGCCTTTTCACATGTTTTTTTGAACCTGGCATGAAACTCGTGATTCCCTAAATGTGATGACGATGACGAGCCACTTCCACACTCAAGACAACAGGCGACTAGGCAGCTCGTTAACGGAGACAATCGACTATAACCACATTTGCCAGACTTGCCCTTCCCTAAGAGGAAGTCGCCTTTTTATCTCATACGACAATCTTAGCACTATGCCAGACATGCTGCCGTTCTTAACGTTAAACCCCAAAAACCCAGTTAGAGGTGCTTTGATCCCCCAGTTGTTACCGGCGTGTCACACTCCAAGAATACGCCGTGCTTCATCTGACACACTACATATTCAGCACGAGACGCAAAGCAGCTGTGCAAAGTAGTGCAGGATCTCTGTTGATTTTTATCAGCCAACATGCATTGTGAACCATTTCTGCAAAATGTGAGTTTATAACCAACACGGCATTATACCGGGAGATAGTTATGTTTTAAAGCTGAATCTTGCATTGAATTGCCCATAATGATGTGTCTTTTGAAAACACTGTGAACTACCTTTACATCAGGCAGGAAGAGGCCTGCACAGCTGTCTGATAAGCAGGAAATCTGCGGTTTTATGTGTAAGACATCTGGGTTAGGACTAGACTTCTGTTTCAGCTCAGAATTGTATTTGGTGCCACTGTCCTACTGACTGCAGCACCTAGTTAGGGATGAGTAAGACCAAGGGCTGTCCACCACATCATGGGAGAGAGTTAGAACATAGGAACATAAGAACATAAGAACTATACAAACGAGAGGAGGCCATTCGGCCCATCGAGCTCGCTTGGGGAGAACTTAACTAATAGCTCAGAGTTGTTCAAATCTTATCTAGCTCTGATTTAAAAGAACCCAAGGATTCAGCTTGCACTACGTTATCAGGAAGACTATTCCATACTCTGACTACACGCTGTGTAAAGAAGTGCTTCCTTAATTCCAGTTTGAAATGTCCTCCCGCTAATTTCCACCTATGGCCACGAGTTCTTGTATTTGAACTAATGCTGAAGTAACTATTCGGTTGAACAGCATCCAAACCTGTTAGAATCTTATAGACCTGGATCATGTCCCCCCTCAGTCTCCTTTGCTTGAGGCTGAACAGATTTAGCTCAAATAACCTTTCCTCGTATGACATTCCTCTAAGACCAGGAATCATTCTTGTGGCCCTACGCTGCACCTTTTCTAAGGCCGCAATGTCCTTTTTAAGATACGGTGACCAAACCTGCACACAATATTCTAGGTGAGGTCTCACCAAGGAATTGTATAATCTTAGCATTACCTCCCTTGACTTAAACTCCACACACCTGGAGATATACCCCAACATCCTATTGGCCTTTTTATTGCTTCCCCCAGTTGATATGGGGGAGGGGGGCACAACGTAATAATCTAAATGCTATGGTCTATTTATTGGGGGAGCATGAATGAATCCAAATTAAATATTGGGGGATATATGTCCTGCACCTTCACCCTCTGGCTGTTTGTTGTTACTGCATGATCCAGTCAGGTTTTTTATTTAGCTATTTTACGATTAATTACTCGCATTGATTTTTAACTTTTTCTTTGAATTGATATGCAGAATTTGCTTATTGCGAACTTATTACTGTGGAACGAGAAGGTGATGGCAGATTCACAATTCTCAATACTGAGATACTTCAGCACTGACTCTGAAGAGGACATGAGTAGGTAGACAGGGAGACAAGCATACGATGAATTCAAGTCTGCAATACTTACTATGTTTGTTCACTGAGTGATTAAAATCCTACTTTGCCCACACCACCTGCCACAAGGCCTAATTTGGTGAATTTGGGCTTAAACTTTTAATTGCATTTACAACATTGGAAATGTGGCTAACTGGGTCATCAAAGGCCACAACAGGAATCTGCTTATTGGGTCATGAACTGCCTCAGCAAAGCAGAAGAAGTTCTAGCATCCAAGCAGCGTGTCTCAGGTATGTGATTAAGTGAACTGGCTTATTGATCAGAAATCAAGGAGACAAAATCAGACAAAAACCAGTACTGCAAGAACGCAGCATTTCATTAGGCCTGCATAGTTTATTCTTATCCAGAGAGATTGGTTACAAATAAGTGTATTTACAGTTTACACACATAAATTGTTTCTAGATGTTGTTCACTTCACATTTGCCCTAGAATACTGGATCAGTTTCCTTGCTGGGAGTTGAACATGGGTTCTAGAGAAACCCTACAGCAAACCACTACTGCGTCTTTATTTCTGCATGTCAGCGGTGGGGTCTTCCCAAAACACCGCATTTTCTGATGCTCAAAAAAAGACACTTGCAATCCTACACTTTCAAAGTTCTGGGCTCCAGCAACTTCGACTGTCTAGACTACAAGCGAAACAGCCTGATACTTGCTACACAGCTGGCTACAAGGCTGTTTCAGAAAGCTTTTAAGAAGAGGAAGAGAAACGGGCAATTTAACGCAAAGGAAAATCAGGTGGTACAGAAGAGGCGCACATCAGACGCGTGATACTATCACACGAACACGCGAAGAACCACAAACTCCTTCTTTCGATTTCATTTCATTATAGCCCAAATGCTACACTTAAGGTATAAACAATATTTTAAAATGCCGTGCAGAATTAATTATTATTGAAATTTGTAAAAACACTGGAATAATCAATATGCATGGTTCTTTAGTTTGTCAGTTATCAAACACATGGGGAGAGGCGATGTGGCAGACTTTCCAAGTTCTTCGTACGAGCGGGGACTTGGAAATGTTCCGATAAGGAAGGTGTAATAGAAAGATGTATGTAGGTCATCTTAGTGAGCGGCTCTTTTTTGTCATTGGGGTGTCATTACCCGTCTTTTTAAACCCTTCACTGTACACATATTTCGTTGTAATTGTGAGCGTTCATAATGACCGACTACTCATTCAGAAACTACTGAAGCTTTACATCCACTTTGAGTCTAGACGGGAACAAAAGACTAGCATTTGCGCAGACACAAAAATAAGGCACTCTCCATTGCACAATGTATATCGTACTTGCACAACGAAAAGCAAGTACCCAACTGTTTCTTGTCCCCCCGTCTCTGCGCACGCATGCTCTTCCCACTTAATCGGGTCTCCCACACACTACTGATGATCAGCTGAGAAAAGCAGAGACTAGCGCACGCAGTCATATACCCTCGCGACTTACGCAAGCCAGGTTTCAGACCGCTGAGCTCTGAATTCCCCACCAGCATAAAACACCCCGAATCTCCCCAATTCGAAGGACAGATCGTTTCCTTTCCATTGAATGCAGAGCTGGTGATAGCGTTGTACCAGTATTTTAAATTGTCTAATATTGAAATCCAAACCCCACTTTCCGTGTTTAGCCACACTTGCATATAAAGACGGTGGGGGAAAAGGAAGGGAAAAAACGAAATAAGATACACATCATAAACAAGCATTTTCTCATGTCCTTCATTTAAATCGCGGCCAGTATCTTACTGTTAAGTTTCCATCGAAATATAAGCCTTTGCTCCGGCATAATCAAAATAATCAAGATTTTTAAAAGGTTTAAGAGTAGCCTAAAGTGTTAGCAGATTATAGACATGTTCAGATCCGAGTCATTACCCACACAATTTACATATAACGGAGATCCGGCCTTAAACCATTGTGTAATTTTGTTTTTCTTGTAATTGTACATTTTCTGATAGAGATCAATTAAAAATAAAATCATAATCTTGCGTGCATCAAAAATATTTCTGTAAGTTACGTTTGTATGTAGCCCTATGTTAAATATGTATTCAACAATCCAAAAAGCTTGACTATAGTGTATACACTGTATCTCATTGTAGCTTGCAGCAATTCTTTTAGCGGTGAAGTTGATTTATATAATGATTCTAACTGGTAGGTTGCGGGTGTGGTATTTGGCAGCATCATTTTTTAGACATTGGACTTGTATGGTAAGGACCCAAAACGAATCGGTAACGAATCGGTGTTATGTAAGGTAATATTTCAGTCACTGATTTTTGGTCACACTGTTCTTGAGGGGACATGAATAATGTAGTAGTACACGCTTACTTAATGCATTAATTAACCAGTAACTAAGTGTTTGTTACGTACTGATCCCATGTTTCATGTATTTCATGGAGAAACCTATATTAGTTCATTATTTGTTTTTAAGTAGTAAATGAGTGAATAAGTAATTTTTGACCCCTCGTGGTCTATAGTCTGATTTTAACCAATTAGTTAACTGTTAATTAATATAGTGCCTGAATGGAATACATGAACTGTCATGATTGATTAATCGTGAACAAGCATGAGATCAGTACGTAACTAACACTTAACAACTAACCAAATATCACTGAATGCATTAAGCAATGACGCTTAGCAAACCACGGCTTTACCTCAAACGCCTGCGTAAAATGTTGTAGCCTACACGATTTTCAAAGGAATCTTGACATCTTAAAATGGCTGTACAGTGAAGCTATAATAACATTTATTTATTATTTTTTTAAAATCCAAATTCTTTAATCCACTGGTAGACATCAGTCTATTTGGAGGTAGATTACAACAAAAAAAAAACGACTTCGCGTGCCTTCAGCAGTGAAAAGACGTCTAGTCATTTAAAGTGTGTCAACACCAACGTTAAAAAAACCAAGCAGAGGGAAACACAGTTCTCTGTGTCTCTAAAGAACATTTCACACAACCGCAGCTGAGACTAAGTGCTGTACAATCAACATGGTAAAAACCCGAACACTTAAAAACATAAAAGAAGATAGACAACTCCTATACCGAGTTAAAAGCTAAAGAATAAAAAAGCGAAAAGCGCTGTTGCCCGACGAATATGGCAGAACCAATGGCATAACATTGGGTTGAGCTTTTGGGGGGGCTGCTGTCTCCACCCATTTAAGGGAGTTCATGGGGTTGTATTGCCATTCGTTAATTAAACATTATCAAAAATTATTTAGCAATGCCTCAGCGTCACATGCAGGCCTATATAGGCTACTTAACTTTCTAAAATAATATACGACAACAGCGTGATACCACTTTGTTCGAAAATGCTAAAATAAACAAACGTTGCAATGCTTAAAATGCATGACATATAGAACCAAAATGTAGATAACCGCACAAATCAACCGAGGAACATCTGTGGGATTTAACTGTCCCAAGCGTACAATTCATAAATAATTTGAAATAACCCAGAATTATACATGTAAACAACACTTCTTGCCCGAGGCAACCGGTTGTCAAACACGTAAGGTTGGTCTCTCACTTTTTCTCTGTCAGGGGAAGTGGTTACGGTAATAGCATAGGAATGCTCTGTACAGAAAGAAGAAGCGCATCAACATTTAAAAAGCGACCAGTCCAGCTCAGAGAAGATATGGCGAGCACCATGGCAGTCACTGCGCTGAGTCCCTTGGTCAGGTAAGACCGTTTACCTGTACAGGTGCCTCCATTTGTCATCGTTTAGGGGACGATTCCTGTTGTAGCCTGCGTCTCACTGCTTAGGTGAGTTAGACAGGTATGCAACACGGAAAGCATTTACTGACATGAGTAAGCACGAATACGTTTCGCTAATTCCTACACTTGCAGGTGCTTTGGTGGCCGAAGCAGTCACGCAGAGCCGAGTTGTACTGGGGGTGAGACAGGAATAAACCCGTACTTAGTGAATCGTGAAAATTGTTCTTAAAATTTTCTGATGCCCAGTATGAAAAGTGAGATTGCTCTCGGAATATTCCGTTCTATTTGTTTGCCTCGCCCCCAATTCAAATCAAAGTTTCCATTCTGCAGAAAGAAGACGGCTTTCATTCCGTTTGATGTCATTGTACACGATTTTGCAATACGCAAAGTAATAACCAGTGTAATTTCTTTTTAGTATGGAAAAAAAACATGCAACAGTGACTTGCTTAACATCACGTTTATTAAATCCAGCTTTAAAAATCTGGGTAACCAATTTATCGATTTCATGTAGAGTGCGGAGACGGGAGTTCACATTCATACATTTTTTTTGTCAAAAGACTGCGTTTGTAAGAGGTCGGGCTTAGCATGTGTTGTAAATGTTTTCTTAAACTTTTTTTTAAAATACTGAAACTGACTTAGGTTAGTTAGCGGGCTTCTGACAGGAAGTTGTACTGGTTATCATGGGACTGGACCTCAGACACATGGACAACAAGTGAAGTAAACATGAGCTCTGTACTAGGAAGATATTCGTGAAACAACAGCTTTATATAGGCACATATTTTAGATTAAAAAAATATACATAATAATTATACGCAGACCCAATACTGACCATATTCCTTTTACAGTGATGGCAATGAGACTGACTGTGACTTCGCTAAGGTGGATGGACTGATGAAATCTCTTCAACTGGTCATCTACATTCCCATCTTTGTATTCGGACTCATGCTGAACACCACAGCCTTGGTGGTATTCTATGTCCTGCTGAAGAAGTGGACTGAGACGACTATCTACATGACCAACCTAGCCTTGATGGACCTGTTGCTGCTCTTCTCGCTGCCTTTTAAGATGCATGCCACCACCCATAAATGGGCTGTCAACGTGAAGCTCTTCTGCTCCTTCCTGGAGAGCCTGCACTTCGTCACCATGTATGGCAGCATCTACACCATCATGTGCATCAGCATCGACCGCTACATCAGCATTAAGCTGCCCATCCAGGCCCGGACGCTGCGCTCCCCGCGTATGGCCCGGATGGTATGCCTGCTCATATGGGTGCTGGTCCTATCCGCCACCGTGCCCGTATACAAGTTCCACAACACCGACGAGAAGCAATTCCGCTGCTTCCACGAGTTCTCCAATGACGGCTGGAACCCGGTGCTCATCGCCTGCGTGGAGGTGTTCGGTTTTCTGCTGCCGGCGCTGGTGCTGGTGGTATGCTCAGTCCAGATCATCCACACCCTGAAGAAGTCGCAGGAGTGCAGTGCTAAGAGTCTGGCCTGCGCTCGAATCATCTACAGCAGCCTGTTCGCCTTCCTGGTGCCCTTCACACCCAGCCATTTAGGAATCTTCCTGCAGTTTCTGGTACACCAGGGTACCATCACTGACTGCACGGCAAAGACCCAGATCAGTCTGTATATGCAGGTGACCATGTGCCTTGCCAACATCACCTGCTGCCTGGATGCTGTCTGCTATTACTTTATGACTAGGGAGATCCGTTCTTCCAAAGACATTCTCACCAGGTCCATCAGTTACCGGAGGCCGACCAGCACGTCAGAAGTGTGAGACATGGTTCAACTTTGCATTTGCAACACCAGCGCGTCGGAAATGTGAGACATGGTTCAACTTTGCATTTGCATCTTGCGTGGAGCGGCCATGCAAGGGGGAAGGCCATGACTGTGCAGGGTGATCCTAATCCTCTCAGGCAGTCAGGAGTTTCAGGAGTATGAAACATGCAGTGACACAAGATACTGGAATGAGGAGCTTTCAGTGTCTCTGGTGTATGGAAAAAGCCTTTGTTCTGTTGTCACTGTCAATTTTTTTATGAATATAACTATGCAATACATATGCTGTACGCTATGCGGACATAAGCATACGTGTCAAATCATGGTGACGGAATAAAGGAACATGGTGACAGTGATGACATTTTCACTTGTGTTAGGCCAGTGAAGTCACTGCCGCTGATTAATATGTAGAGCCTGACTTCCTGGAGAGAACTTGATTTGTTTTGCTAATGGATGGTTGATATGTTTGATATTATTTGCCTTTCATATGGCACCCAAAAATCACACAGGCACACACACACACACACACACACACACACACACACACACACACAGTTGTGCTTTTCATAAACCGTTTACAGTAGCTGGAATTCTTACATCCACGTCTGTTTGTCCTTTTGTATGTAACATACAGACCTTTGTCAATATTTTATTCACAATACTGGAAAACACACTGCAGTAAATCACAGGTGTAGAAAGTGACATTAAATTAAGTGATTGCACTAGTGTCCAAATCATTTGTCGAACTACTAAACTTCTTTGGATACTGATGCCTTTTACCAGCATAGACACTTTACTGAAGTCACTGTGAGTCACTGCAACCACACAGAAACCAGTGGTTTGGCGTGCAGATGACTCTGAAAATGAATGCATTCACGAACACATGTGCAAATAACATACTCCCACACACATGCAGTCAGGCACATGCAGACATGCATGCGCAGACACACACAGAGGAGTCACGCTGCATGGCAGCAGTATGTCCACCTTTTAGGCCCCATAAAGTGGCTGCTTTGTTAGCCCCCCCCCCCCCCTCGTTAATGCAAACGACACTTCCTGTGGCTGCAGCTCTCAGTACCAACAGTAAACAGTCAGGCTCAGGAGTTTCACTGTAAGATGGCTAATCTACAAATCTACATGATTGTAAATGTGGTGCGATTGTTGGTGTTCCAGCATCTCAGAAACAGCCGGATTTTCAACCCAATTCCCTGCCCCTCCTCAGGTACCAAGTCCAGGCAGCGTACACTGTCAAACCGAGGAAGTGGTCAGCTGGCTGGAGTGAGGTTTTCAATTCAAGTCTGCACACGCATTTAAAAAACTTACATGTATGTAAGTTTTATTGCTTTGTAAATAGTCAGTAGGGTTTGCAGACTACTCCAACGCTTTTGATGTAGCTAATTTTAGGTTTATAGTGGAATAATATAGATTTCTTGCGTGAGCGTGAGAGTCTGAAAGAGTACGTGTCACGCCCTGGTACTAATGGCAATGGGCTATGACCGGCACTTATACAGCTTAGAGTTTACATGAAATGGTCAGTGGCAGAGAGGCCAGAGGAGGATCAACGGTCTTGTTAAAACTAGCAGGAAGGTCTATTCTCAAAGCTGTTCTAGAGATAACTATTTACTGGTAATTGCCAGGAGCACCAAATAAAGCAGCCACAGTGTATATGATCACAAAATAGACATTTTGTTGTAAAAAGAAAAATATATATATTATAATAATAATGCTGGTAAATAAAAAGGAAAATTAAGTAATATATAATAAAGAATGGGAGAAAAGTTCTGAAAAAGGACCCAGCTGAATCCAGTGTGAATAAACGGACTCCGACCCAACGAGTTCTGAAGCCTCGTTTCCGCCGTCAGTACTTACGATTCTCTTCCACCATCTAGTGGTGAAAGTGAGGAAATGCAAGATGTCAGCTTATGTGAGGCTTTTACTGGGGAAACATATCAGACTGTCCCAGACTTACGACTGGGTTCCGTTCTTACAGACAGGTTGTACGTCGAAATGGATGTATGTCGGAACTGGATAACCGCACTGATATTTAGATGTGAGAATGAGACTGGGAGATGCGTGAGAGGCAGGGATAGTCGCGCTGCCATGCAAGTACAGTGCTACCTCTTGGCAACCATCGTGCGGCGCACAGCGTGCACTAGGTAGCATAGTGCTGCTGGGCGCACGGCCACGCGAAATGTAAATATTTAATTTTACTTACGCAGTGGTTAGCGCTGCTGCCTCACAGCAAGAAGGTCCTGTGTTCAGTCCCCGGGTCGGGCGTATGACCTTTCTGTGTGGAGTTCGCACGCTCTCCCCATATTTACGTGGGTTACCGCTGGGGGCTTCGGTTTCCTCCCACAGTCCAAAAGTGTGCATGATAGGTTAATTGGCGACTCTAAGTTCACCCCGTAATTGTGTGAGTGTGCGCCCTGCGGTGTGTTGAACCAAGGGCAACAGGGTTGGTTCCTGCCTGTGCCCGTTGTTCCCTGGATAGCCCCCCCGCGACCACGGTTGGGATTAAGCGGTTACGGTGATGGATGGATTTTACATACATTTACATAATGAAAACACTTCTGTCGTTTGTGCGAGTCGTCGTAAGTCACATGTCACAAATTACCCAGAGTGTCCTAGAGCACCCTCTCAGATTTCCCTGAAAAATTTCACAGGTGCTCCTACAGTATACCAACCGTATGGAGAAATTCCAAATATTAGACTTGTATCTCTAATAGTTTTGAAACTGTAGTCCTTTGAAATTTCAATTGATTGTATACATTGTGCCGAAGAAGCCCTCCTTTCCAACTTCTGACATCCATAGCTCCTTTAATAGAACATGTACAGCTTTGAAACTTTGGGAGCAGGGATAACTTTTTTCTGTATAATTCAGACATGTGATTAGATCAGTTTTATCAAGTACTTTGTCTCCTACAAGGCTCTGAAAATGGCCGAAAATTTCAAAAGGTAACAAAACGACGACCCTTTTGAGAGCTTCTCACTCAAACTTTCCTTAAACAATATCCTAGATAAAGCATTTTTTTCTCTGTCATTTATCAATTCTTAGGCTATATGTGTGCAGAAATACCATATTTATTACTGTGTCAGAATGATGTTTTGAAATGTGATTGGGAAATTTCCTTAAAATTGCATGTTATCACGTCCTCATTTGACAATGTGGGCAGTTAACCATCATTTTCACATTTTCCAATGTATTCTTATATATTCTTATATATCTGAGTATGATCTGATAAAAATTTGGTGTTGTTTTTTCAGAGTAATCTGAGAGAGTGACCAGTGAATTTGTTCTTAAACTGGGTAATTTGATATGAAATGGCATAATAATTTGATATGGAATGATTCTCTCCAGTACTCAGTACAAGCACACCTTTGTTTTTCACTTCAGAATACTGGCACCTCTCAATATCTGCTGCTACTGAATGGCAAGGCGAGTAGCAGCCTGGGGTGTAGGTTTCATATTAACATTGGGGGGACGGGTATATCGAGGTCAGTGGTGTGACCTAACGTCGCCTTATAAGGCAATGCTGCAGTTGCACTTTATACCGTTGGTTCTTTTTCGTAAACTATTGCTGTTATAGTTCCACTTGCAACCAGAGAGTCCAGTTCAGCATCTACTTTTGAATGTATTGTGTATGGTACTAGTCTGACCTTCAAGAACTTTGGCTTTGCATTTGGTTTAATACTTAATTTTACTGTGATGTCTTTCATGTTGCCTAGCTCATTTTTGAAAACTTCGTCAAAACAGTGTCTAATTCAATGGCAATGGGTGACAGCATCCTCACAGTTTGCCAATTAAGGTTCAAATTCTCTAGCCAAACTCGACCTAGGATAGCAGGGCAATTACCTTCAGCGACATAGATAGGAAGCTTTCTCACTTGGTTGTTGATCTCAACAGTAACATCAGTCATGCCGGCCATGGGTACTGGTTCTCAAAGGTAGGTGCTGAATCTGGTATCTGACGTTCTCAGGTGCAGATGTCGCAGGTGACGCTTATGCACTTTTCCTGAGAGAATGGATGCTTTAGATCCAGTGTCAATTTACATGTTTACTGGGTTCCCTTCTAACAGGGGCAGGCACGTGCAGAGGGGGGGGGGGGGCGGAGGGTGCTTCAGCACCCGCCCCTTTCCTCCAGGATACCTCAAGTGCCCTTTTCTTGGATTTTTTTTGTTGTTGTTGTTTTTTTTTTTTTTAATGTGTCTTTGCCCCTCAACAATAAAATGTAACTATTAATCTCAATTTTGCTAAATAAAAGGATCTGGCTTGCATCAGTCACATGACTGCCATTAACCAATGCTCGCCCTTGAGGGCAGAGCGCGCTCGTTACGAGCCGGGTACGAGTGCACGCACATTTTCTGCAGGCTGGGTGGTGCGGAGCTGTAGGAGAAGCAGGCAAATTAATTGGAAGGTGCAGACTGCAACAAAACAGAAAATAGGGTGTACAGCGCACACTATAGTCTATAACAACAAATGAATTGAAATAAATGAGCGTGCTGTTTGTGCAACAGCGCGACAAACATTACCTGTCCTTTTTGAACTGCACAAGTAGTGGTGGTCATTAACTGCTAGCTAACTGGGTAAGGGTGTTACAAGGCGGTCTGTAGCTCTGTCCACCGTTTTAGGGAACATGGTTTGCTTTAAAGTAAGTTACAGGACTTTTCCCTTCTTTTCTGGAGGGCTTTTATTTAACTAAAAACGATCTAATATGGATATCCACATAATTCCATATTAGATTCGTCATGAATGTGAGTTGTTGTTATTCAGCCTGTTCTATCTTTTTTAACTTTGAGCACCCGCCCCTTTAAACGTCTCTGCACGGCCCTGAACAGGGGTCTTGCCCAATAATCCTCATCATTTGTATCAATTTTATTAATCTTCAAAGTATGCACCCTTACATCTGATTCTTCATCAGTGGACTCGCTAGACAGTTCCTCTTGTTGTCTCATTCTGTGAACTGGTCTTCTTTTCTTTGCTGGGGTCTTGTTTGTTCACAGTATTAGACATTGCATACATCCTCTGTAGTATTTTCGTTCTTTGTCACTTTTCCAGCATTTTTTTTTGCTTTAACAAACCGCTTGACGTGGCCCCATTTCCCACAGCTGTGACAGTTCAAATCCTTACACCTGCACGTCGTGGCCAGATGTTCCATTCTGCCACAGTGATAGCATGGGCCCGACCTATTTTGTCTCTCTGTGCTCACTGTCTGCACCTCGCTAACTGCATGCAGTTGTTGAGCCTCTTTTGATGCCACTTCCATAGAGACACTGAAGCTGATGGCCTTCTTCAATGTCAGCTCACTCACAGTCAGTAGTTTCCTCTGTGCTGCTTCATCTCTAAGACCACATACTAATCTGTCTCTCAACGTATCATCTAAAACCGGTCCGAATTTGCAATGTTCCGCCAGTTTCCTTAGCGCGGCAACGAACATAACTGATTCCCCTTCCTCTTGGTCACGTGTATGGAATCGGAATCGTTCTGCAATTAACAATGGTTTCGGTGAATAATGCTGTGACAAGACCTCAACTATTTCCACATAGGGCTTTTCTTCTGGCTTTGTGGGTTGTAACAAGTCACCTAATAGACTGAAACTTTTTGGCCCCATTACTGTTATAACCTCCTGACACCCAAGGAAAAAAAGTTTCCTTCAATTTTAGGTTACTTGTGATTTTCTATGTCTTTGGAGGAAATAAGACATCTTACAATTTTGATTTTTTCAAATTTATTTTTATTTTTAATTTCACACCATGTCCTCTTTAGTGGACAACAGGACTTGTTTAATGTGAAGATATCATTGAAACTGGAAGTAGAAAAACACAAGTACCTGGCACTAAATACCAAGGGGAGTACCGGCACCTGGTACTGAATACTAAGGGGAGTACAAGTACCTGGCACTGAATACCAAGGGGAGTACCGGCACCTATTACTTAATACCAAGGGGAGTACCGGCACCTGGTACTGAATACCAAGGGGAGTACCGGCACCTAGTACTGAATCCCAAAGGGAATACAAGTACCTGGCACTGAATACCAAGGGGAGTACCGGCACCTAGTACTGAATCCCAAAGGGAATACAACTACCTGGCACTGAATACCAAGGGGAGTACCGGCACCTAGTACTTAATAACAAGGGGAGTACCGGCACCTGGCACTGAATACCAAGGGGAGTACCGGCACCTAGTACTGAATCCCAAAGGGAATACAAGTACCTGGTACTGAATACCAAGTGAAGCACCGGCACCAGGTACTTAATACCAAGGGGAGTACAAGTACCTAGCACTGAATAGATAGGGGAGTACAAGTCCCTGGCACTGAATACCAAATGAACCACCGGCACCTGGTACTGAATACCAAGGGGAGTACAAGTACCTGGCACTGAATCCCAAGGGGAGTACAAGTACTTGGCACTGAATAGATAGGGGCAAGGCTGGACTGGCCATCTGGTGTACCGGGCAGTGCCCGGTGGGCCGACACACATTTTTGGGCCGGCCTGGGGGTGTCGTAATTGACCCAAAAAAGTATAAGTTATTTTTATCGACCACGAAGTCCCATTGGTTGATTTTCTTGAAGGACATTGGATTAATCCAATGAAATCTCTCAGCCCTCCCCTTTACCAAGGTTATCAAATTTTGCCATTTGAGCTGACCGGAGTTGGAGAGGAGTGGCTATGGACAAACCAAAAAAGCGCAAGGGGGGCGCAGAAAAGCTCAGAGAAAAAAGGCAAAAGAGCCTTCAAGTGGACGCAGTAAAATGCGCAAAACTTACCGATATGTTTGCCACCACAAGTTTTACTGCTGAAGCAGCTGGTCCAGGGCTGGAGGAGGAGGCAGAATTAGCGATTCAGGGAGATACATCGGAGGAGGATGATGAGGATGAGGAGAGAGACGTGGCCCATAGAAAGATTGAGGAAGAGGTCAGATTAGCTACTGTCCAGCCCGGTAAAAAGTAGTCGAAATGTTAATGAAGAGGGACGTTTCGTGTAGGGAGAGCAAAGGGCTGGAGTGTGTGTGTGTGTGTGAGAGAGAGAGAGAGAGAGAGAGAGAGAGAAAGGGGGGGGGGCATGGGTTGCCTACACGTAAGCTTACACACAGTCAGAGTTAACAATGACAATGTTTTGGGATGTGTGTAATAATAATAGTGAAATAAAACAGAAAACGTAATATAGGAAGTTAGAAGAGTTAGAATTAGTACTGTGGCGACGAGCGGACCGAGGCACCGCGGGAACAGAGAGAGACAGTCGGACACTTTCCGGGGAGAACACGCTCTTTATTGCTAATCCTGAAAAAAGACTACATCAGGTACCCAACGAGCACCAAAATGATTACGCATCAGAAACACAGGGTTGTCAGACGCTGAACTCTAATAAGGAATATAACCATTAACAATAACAACAACAATACAATGGCTATTTACAACTTGCACGCGGGGCATGCTGGGACATGCGCCCCCCCGGTGCTACAATACAATTTTAAAATGATAAAAAATGATTATAGACACATCTTCATTAAATTGTATCTGGACCATAAGTGTGCAAATGCTCAACATATGAAATTATTACAAGATTTATTTGATTCAGTCAGACTTAAAACATGCATAATAATATTAGCCTTTATACAGTTATGTGTCATTTGTGTACAAAACTACAGTTTTGTGCACAAACTGTGTGTATGAGAGAGAAAATTGCCTTTATAACCTTCATTTTTAAATAATGCTATGAGTAGATTTGGTGTCCAGTGGTATTTTAGCCATAAAGTTACAGTTTGCAGGTCTTACAGCTTACAGTTATTATTAGAATAGAATAGAATATTATTATTATAATATTATCGTGTAATATTAGTAAAACTTTGCCGAAATGGATGATTTATCATTGATAGGTAACCAGAGAAATAATACTATAGTGAAATTAACATTCTTGCCTCTCTCTCTCTCTCCCTCTCCCTCCCTCTCTCTCTCTCTCTCTCTCTCTGTTTCTTTTACATCCACTTTCACTTCAAGGTGGGAATTGTGACACTGTGGCCATCTCTCCCAAGATGAATCCCTGAGTAGTGAAAGAGCATAATATTTTTTTTAACATGGTTATTCTTCCTTGTAGGCTGCTGCGCTTTATTTTAATTTTTGAAATCACACACCGTTTTCTGTTCATCTGAAAACAAATTGATTAGAGGGGGTTAGAGGTGCTTGTCTATTTTTTCCCTTTGTTTAATGGCAGCGGGCTAATCCAACCATTGTATGTACTTATTTTGATTGACATGTTACCGAAAAAATACTGAAAAGGAAGTGGTATAAACAAGACATATTATTCAAACCATCAGCGTACTCATTTCCGTCAAACTTCCTCTGCAGGTCTCATACGCATCTGAAGCCTCAGAGTTACATCATAGCAAGTTAGCTTTTCAATTTATTAGTTCCGTATTGTGCTCAACCAGACTTGGGAGGATCTTAACACTAATGGTAAGTCTCATATAACACTGAGAGATTATTCTAAGCATTTCGGTACATTTTCTTAACCTGTTAAAATTAATGGTATTCGGATTTATCGAAAGCTGAAACGTTTGTAATTTCGTCACGTAAATCTCTAAAAGGCTTCAAAGCATTTTTAAAATAGTGTCAATAGTGTAGTTTTTCATATAACTCACGTAATTCCTTAAATAGAAAAGATAAAAAGTAACAGTGAGCTACACCTTATTATTCCAGTTTTGTCTAAAGGTTTCAAGATCTAAGTCTTCGTTTATTTTTTATGCAAATTTCAAAAACTATATGGATTACAATGACTAATCTCCGGGGAGGTGTTTTTTCTCATGTACGTTACAATTATTTATCAGTCCTACAAGTGAGGATCGGAGATCAGGAACAGCCAGCCTCCCGGGGATACCAGCGTTAAGAGATCGGCGACCCCCCGGCCCCCACCCCGCCTGTGAGCCACGGAGCCGCACGCTGCGCCCGTTTGGTCAGTTAAGTTAAATGAGGCTTGAACCCGACCAGACGAAAGAAGAATTTCTAAGTCCGTCTAACTATATTGATTTTAATGTGATTTTGAGAGGGTTTTTTTTTTGCCCCCGTGGGACTCTGGAAATGTATGAGTAAGCTACGCCTTTCTGCGGGATTTAACGCCGCGTAAATTAGTTCGCAAAGGAAGTTTCTTCACATTAAGAATATTAATTTAGTGTTATGTTACGGAAACCGATCAGGTCATTCAGTGGTCTGCTGATCCGAAATAGTGTGAAAAGTTTTGTTTGTCTTATGTACATGTCTCATATACAGTCAGACAGTGTGTACAGTATGTAGTGAAACCCCAGTCTATCTAATCTATCTATCTTGCTTCCTCTCTCTCTCACTCACTCACTCTAGCTGTTTTACTTCCATAATCCCAGCCAAGAAGATTGATCATTTGTTTCTTTTTGTTACAAACTGCACTGCTTAATCTTTACTTTTTCCCACAGCAAAATGACATGGTGTGATTTCGTTTGCTGGATCCAAATGACCATCTACATCCCAACATGCATCACGGCCTTCCCCTTGAACCTGGCAGCCCTGTGGATTCTGTTCTTCAAGATAAGACGATTCACAGAGTCCATGGTCTATTTGGCTAATCTGGCGGTGAACAACTGTCTCTTTTTATTCTCCCTGCCCTTCAAGATTTATGCTTACAAGAGGCCGTGGAATCTTTCGCCAAAGTTCTGCTCGTTCCTGGAGAGCCTGGTCCTCGTGAACATCTACGGCAGCATTGCCCTTATTGTGTGCATTTCGGCCGACCGTTACATCACGCTCCGCTACCCGTTCAGGAGAAGATGGATGCTGCGGTCGCCGCGCATCGCTGTGGCTGCCTGCCTCCTCATATGGATCGTAATGTTTGTGGCCAGTATCCCCGTCTACCGTTTGCACAAGAAAACTGAATACTGCTTTGAGAACTTCACCAACGAAACGTGGGATAATGTCACCCTCATAGTGTCCATGGAGGTCACATTCCTCATCAGTGCCACCGCCATGGCCCTTTGCTCTGTCAACGTCATGCAGATCCTGAGGGCCATGCGTAAGAGGAACCCGGCAGACGCCAAGCTCAGGAATAACAAATCCCTGAAGATAGTCCTGAGCAACCTTGTGACATTCATGGTGTGTTTCATTCCTTATCACATCGCCGCCCTGCTCTTCTTTCTGGCTAAGAACTCCACCCTGCCCCAGAGCACCATTGACCCTCTGAGGGACGTCTTTCGCGTAAGCTCCTGTATAAGCAGCCTGAACTGCCTGTTTGACGGCGCCTGTTACTACTACACCCTGAAAGAGAACTGGATGTCCAGTAAAGAGGAGAGAAAGCCGACTTCATACATTGCAACGCTGCCCCTTGACTTGCAGACGTCCACAGAGAGCCCGCTCCCTGCTCACAAGCCCTCCGTGAGGAAGATGACCAGTCTGTCTGACTGCTACTGAGGAACGCAAACATTATGTCTCCTCAATTTTTTTTGCACGCCCTTGTAAAAAAATAAAAATACTTTATTTCTATAATGACGGTTTATGGTAATAATGTAACTCAGAGATGGGCTACAGTGAGCAGATGCAGATGTATCGAGTTTCAGCTTCTGCTGAGCCAGAGCTATTCATACGTGCTGGGGTTGGACTGGCCAGGGGCAAAGCATGCAAACTCGACAAGCACAGCTAGCTAGTGCTCAGCTCACAGGCCCTGGCAGGCATGAACACCTACATGCGAAACCTGCGGGCACAGTGTACCTACTCCAAAAAGTTTTTTCTGAGTGGTACTTAAAAGAACAAACAAAAAGTTGATAATCAAGATAAGGCTTTTGGATTCCTCAGAAAGCAAACAGAAAACAGTATAAAGGGAAATAGAACGAACAGGATGAAAAGGAAACAGTTTAAAACCCTATACACTAAAATCTAAAGTTCTATTATTTTTTCAGAAGGGACGTAAAAACAAAACTAAATGAGTTTTACTCAGTTTCCAAGAACAGGAGCAAGGCCTACCTGTGCCATTCAGACATTCTATCAGGCAGTCTCCTGGGCAGCCCAATTAAGGCCTGTAGCAGAACAAGGAGTCCCATGAATGTATCATCCAAACATCCTTGAGAACATTTTTTTCCCCCAGTTCAAAATTCCTGGATGCAGCATGCTTGTCTGATAGGATGAGTGTCCTTTTATTTTCATATTAAGTTTATTTACATGCTTGATAAGAAAATCTTGATAGCTATTCTGATGTGTTGAAAGTCTTTACGTCAGTGTGACAGCTGTATCATTACTAAAGTTTAAGATGCCAACGTGAAATTGTTTCACTTTAATCTGTCACTAGTCAGCTAACAATTACTCTTAAAAGACACTGAACAAGATTGTTTAAGCAGTGTTTCAGCTTACGGTCAAGAGACCCTGAGGTCTCCAATATATTAATATTTGGTCAAAGCTAAAATTTTTGTGAGTGGGACTGCAGGCTTTGGGAACAGTTCGCTAGCAGTTACGCTTTAAACAAAGCAGTTGCCTAAACTGCTGTATGCTGTCAGATTTCCAATTTGAAGGCACGCTTTGGTGCACCTTTACTGGTCTTCATGAGTGATGAAGACGCAGTGATGTGGTGAAGGTCTATCCATAACTCACTTAAAGATCCCTCTTGTCGTATTGAAGGACCTGGGTTCAAGCCTATGATAATGCAATACTTTATCGGGGTCGTGCACGCGATCAGAAGGTTGCCAGTTCAGAACTCCTAAGCAAGGGCATTAACTGTCATTGTCCTATGAGCTGGCAGACACTGCTGTGATGTGGAGAATGGACCATCAGTCCTTTAGCTGGTAGTGCTGATGCTTCTGTGTCCATATGGCCCCACCAGTCCCTGATGTGAACAACCACAGGATCTGAAGTCTGTGCTCCAACACCTCTCATCACCTCAAACTCTACACCCAATATAATTAAAAACTTAAAATTAATTAGTGTTAAACTTTAGGATAAATGCAAATCAAACTCAATAAATGAATATTTATGAAATAATTCCCGTTGTAAGATTCTATTAGTATTTTTTGACATACATCTGCTTCAAGGAGTATGTTTCGCTTATCTGATTTTTAATCTGAAAGTGAAAAGTCTCACCATGCACATGCAGAGAAATCCCCTTTAAAACAGATGCGGTTACATGCTGGGTTGTTACAGCACAATTAAAAAAAAAGTGGAAAAAAAAGACATGCGAAGCAGCAAAGCCATCGGAACCCAAGCAGAGACGAAATGAGTCAGAAAATCTGAGAGGAGAACGAGCAGAGACAGAGGAGAGGAACGGCATTTGTGAGTGTTAATGCTGAGAACGAGCAGAGACAGAGGAGAGGAGCGGCAGCTCGTAAAAAGAACCAAAAAAAGGAGTGGAAAGAGTGTGACACACGAAAAGCTTGATTTAACTAACAGGTGTTGATAGAAATTGTTGCATTGCTATCTGTTTAAGTAATTAATATGGCAATTACCAATTTTTGTGTAGGACATCACTGTGGTCTTTATGAGCTCCTCAGTTTACAAATTTAGCACTGGGTCTTCATCATTAAATGGAAATCAAGATCAAGACATGACAGAATTTTAGTTTATTTATAGACGGAATTTCATAGCAGACAAAATATACAGATCAGCCGAAAGTACAGACAGACGTTTACAACTGCGCTGACTTTAGTTCTGACTCTGAACTAAGGCATTTTTGTCATTGTCTCAAGAGATACGTAATATAGTCAGAGAAACATGCAGGGAGACAGACCGAGCAGTTAGCAGAAAGCACATGAGCAGATTGTCGAGGAGGAGTGAGTAAGCGGAGAGAGGGCCTGAATGCAGGAGACGGTGGGAGTGCAGGCATGGGGAGGCGAGATCACCACCACACCTTCACAAAAGGGGCCAGTAACACGCCAGTCTTAAGAATGGGAACGTCCGTATTCTGCCGGTTACCACGTGACAGCCAGGAGACGACTGGTCCACTAACAACCACCAGCTATTTAAACCAAAGCAAACAGGAGCCTCTAGCTTTTATCAGTTTCCCACCTTTTGAGGAAGAATCGTAGGTAAGGACACTATCAGGGCCAATCAATGCCGGCTTCCAGAAGCCCAAAGGACGTGAGAATGTGGGAATTCAGAGCTCCAGAGCTACACCTTCCGACCACAGCACAGGACAGCGGGAAGCACTGCAAGGAGAGGAGAGACTCTGCCGGCGCAGCATGAGGATCAAGTGAAAATAATGCCACACTGTTTACGAAAAGGACAGAACTGTAAAAAAACAGCAATAACAGCAATGCTAATGAGTGGCTTTTTACGGGGGGGGGGGGGGGGTCACGTTACATTTAATATTAGATTTAACATTTTATCGCTACATTAATGTAATATACCACCAAGACACATGTAAACAAAATCCTTCAACCAACACAAAAAAATAAATATTCAACCACTGTTCCATCGTGGGGGGTAAACTATGCAACAAAAATGACATTTTGTCCCAGAACAGGACAAACACAATTCTCTAAATGTTCGATACGTAAAAATAAAAAAATATATGACATACAATTGGGTAAATCAATTCAAAAGGGAACACCGTGCTTAAAGTGCAACTGAAACTAAATCCACAGGAGGGCGCTACAGCAGCTGGGGAAGTGGCCGTGCCAACGGGAAGACAGCAGCCCTTTCAGGCGGCATCGCAGATCACCGTCTCCACCACGAACGTGTTCTCCAGGTGGCGGATACGATGGCAGCTTGTGGCCCGGCGTTTGTCGATGCCTGTGGCGATCAGATTTCACCATGGATCCCGCCTCTCGGAATGACAGATCACTGACTAACATTTGCTGGAAGGCTGGTAGCCCTCCAGTGAGTGAGTTATTGAAAAGCACTAATTTACGCTAAAGGAAATCCTTAAAAAAAAACAAAAGTACCAGATTGTGTGAAATGCGATAGAGGCCCACGGGGGGGGCGAGGCTTACGTTTCCGGGGGTTTCTGCGCTTCAGCCAATAGGTGTCCTTGCCGTTGCACAGCCTGTAGATGAAGGCACCCAGCTGCCGCACGTTGTGCACACGTCCGGTTACCACCATTTCCTCCTGGATGATGTAAGTCTGAGGAAGATAGGTCCCCTTCTGCAAGGGGGCGGGGCATGGTTATGGAACACACTGGCCCTTTAAGACACCCGCCTCACAAAAATGCTGTTGATATACATGTGTTATTGTTATTAGCTGTCATTTTAAGGCTCAAAACCTCATTAGGGCTGCTGCAACAAACTGACAAAGTCACCGAAAACTGCAGGCAGCTCAATCTGCCAAATCATTACTGCATCATGATTACCGGCATCCCTATAACGTTCCTCATTATTCCGATTTGGGTCCCAAGAAAAGAACATGCAGCAGAACCAAACGCCATGGTTCACCTCCTCCCCTCTGTGTTCAGGCGCGCCTCCTTCACGTGTGCCGCACCCAGAGTGTACGTGATGTTTGTGCGACTCACGGCCCCGCTTGGGATTCAAGTGCGTGGCGCATCACCTTGACGTTCACCAGGAGCTCCCAGAGATTCCGTGGTGGCATCACGATGGTGCTGTTCAGCTCGATGACGTAGCACTTGTCAAGTGCGATGTCATGGTAGGCCGTCAGACCCTGAACGCAGGACAGAGATCGAGATCATCAATGATAAACGGTGGGGCCTGGGGGTTTTTTTTTGCTTTCTTTTTTCATTTAGCTGGCATTTTCTCATTCAAAGCAACCTATATTTCTGAGAAAGCAAGGACAGACAGTCCCTAGAGCAATTGGGGTTAAGGGCCATGCTCAAGGAAGGTCAACCTGTTTGTACACAGACAAATGGGTCCATGGCAAATGTTTTTATTGAGGAAAAGAAAAACTATGTTGGCTACATTTTTTTTTTTTTTAAATAGCACATCAGCGGTAACAGCAATGCAAAATATCCATCAGAATTGACCATGGTGATGAGCCCAGGGTGTAGACACTCTGCTGATACTTGGATCTGACCCTTCTGATGATGGGCAGAGTATCCCCACCCACTGATCCACACACCTTATCAAATCAAAGTGTTAACACGAGCTTACAGTTACCTCGGGAAAAAGTGTCAAAAGCAAACACCACCATCACCCTCACACCTCACAGTGCTGCAAATACCGAGAAATCCTTCCCCAAGCCTGCTCACGTGTTCGTCGCAAAAACCACCTAACAGCTACAGTGTACAACCTCAAGAAGCCCCCATCCCCCACAAGGCATCACCTTGACAACCGGCTGGCATGGGCTTAAACATGCAGACACAGCTCCTCTGCGATCCCTTAGCCGGCCACTTGGGGACCCACCTTGTGAAAGTCATGGATGATGTCGGCTGGGTCGCTCCCACCAAAGTGGGGCACAGGGACGCTGATCTGCTCGTAGTTGTCCTTCAGGTAGATGCCCACGTTCTCCTCCAGCTCCTGGCGGGCACGCATCGGGGCATAGATGGAGTCCTCATAGAGCACGCGGCAGTGGAACAGGTTCTCCTCACGGATCTGAGAGGACAAGACCGCCGTGTTCATTAATTTAAGCTAATAATATGTGGCTTCTCAGAGGAGCAAAACAAACACGTGGAACATCCTGTTACGGCTACAGCTTTGGCAAACCAGCCAGGCCACTTATCTTTCACTCAAGATTAAAGGGTTTAACATTATTTGTGATACCTTTTATGCAGCCCGTCCTTTTTCCAAGGTTAGTCATCCAATACAGAGTTGCAGTATCTTACAACAGGCTTATTGAATATTTCTTAATAAAACTGAAAATGCTGCCCTGCTGATTACAGCAAGTTGAAGTGGCTGGCAAACCGGTTTGATGTAGCAAACATGTTGAAATAGTCACACACAAAATTACACATGGGTTTCTGGAACTCTACGGTGTCAACACAGTTGCTGTGGTTTCAACATCAGCCAGAGAGATAAGATGGACATGCAATGGACTGTCACTTCTCCCAAACACCTTGCTGCATAGCCCATTGTGGTTTCAAAGGGTTTCGACTTTTCCCATCTTTCAAAACACAGGAAATCTATGTACCTTGTGTAAATGTAAATTTCTACTGCGCGTTGCTGATGTGTATACTATGGAATACAGTGCAAGCAGCTTCAGAATGTGTCCCGAACGTAAACATTTTAAATATTTAAATCCAGAAATAGCCAGAAGCTTACCTGAGGTATGAAGTAATACCTGTAGATGTAGATGGACGCCAGGACAAGGCTGGTCATGAACACTACGAGGCCAAAGGTCAAACAGCACAGTCCATTTAAAGGATTCTTCTTTGGACGAAGTGGAGGAGCCAGATCCTCCTCCTGGGAGAGAGATTATTACTATGAGGAGCTTGTAGCTGCACCCTAAACACAGACCATAAAAGCATGGTGACCTGAAGCATTCACTTGGGTTCCATCTCTGTTCCTGAAGGCAGGAGGCTCGCAGGCTTCTCCTTAAGCACCTCCTGTGACCACAGACTCACTGCACTCCACTGGCCAACAATCTAACCCAGGGGTGTCAAACTCCAGTCCTGGGGGGCCGGAGCCCTGCCCATTTTTGGGTTTCCCCTCATTTAACACACCTGAACTCCTTGCAACTCCTTGTGCTAATCACCACATGGCTCTTGAGATGTGTGGTGGAACAGGGAACGAGCTAAGCTACTCAGGGCTCTGGCCCTCCAGGACAGGAGTTTGACACCCCTGATCTAAACTAATCAGCTGATCTTAGAACCCTCATTCGGCCGATTTGTGCGAGGCTTAGGTGAAATAAATATGCTGAATGGTTCGGGATTCTGGTGGGGGCAGTGCTGCTCTACAGTAAGGGGGCAGTACGACAGCACTGTGGAGTCCCCTGAGAAGCTGGTTTTTTTGTTTTTTAAAATTGCGCTGCTCTTCATGTTTTTGAGGCCAACAAACCAGCGCCCTCTAGAGGCTCAGCTGGCTCCAGGCAACGATAAGGAATACTGTGATGGGAACGGTTTTCACTGTATTATGTTACATACCGTTCCTCCTTACTGCTTTTATTCTCAGTAATTTACTTTTAGGTATCCACATTTTTAAATGACAAGGTCGCTTACTATAACTCGATGTTAATTTCTTTGGGGTCTCCCTACACCGCAGGTCCACGACAGTGTTAAACTACAAGAAGTACGGCAGATGTCCAGTACAGAGAATTGCTGCCAAAAACTATGCTAAATCTTTCTCCTCCTTGGACGGGATACGCGTTAGACGTGTTCCGATGCCTAACAGTTGCGTGTGCCAGACCTAGATAGCGAACCCACTGAAATTGTATAATTCATCACGCCGAATTAAAGAGTACCTAAGCAGGTCGAAGGATAATGAACAGCTTACGTAATAGCGGACATATTTCACTCGTCCACTGTTTGCCATCAAGATAAAAAAAAAAAAAAGCCTCTAAAAAAATCATGCACATTTAACATCAAATAAATATATAAAAAATCATGTTCTAGCGTACTGCCACATGGTGTGCTGCTACAACCGTCGTGACAGATTTTGTCATGGGTGTCTGTAAGAAGGAAAACGTTACCAGAGGAGCTGCCAGGCCATTAGTAATGTAGTCATTTCGGGACGAAAGCGACGCGAAGCCGCCCCCGGTCTCTCAGTACAACTGCTACCGTGGGAGAGAAAGGCCTGAAAATCAGCCATTTTCAGCCGGTTTTATTATTGGTACCAAAATTCTACAGTTAACTCCAATGGAACATTGGGTGTATAATTTGATGATCGGTTACAATGTTTAAGAAATTGACAATAAACTAATGATGAAATGTATTTTAATATTTGTTTCTCAAAATACCTTTAAACGAACCAGACATAAGCTTCATATACAAAATAAATCAACAATATTTTACATAACGACAACCACAGGTAGGAATGCAAATGAATGTAAACATAAGGCAAAGAAAACGCATCCTACTGTACATTTATAAAACCGTATTCATGATGGATGCGTCTCATTGCATTTGATCACTCGGGAGAAAGGCGTCCATTGTACTTCCTGCACAAAGCTCTGACTGTATGATGCAAATAGTCAGCGGCTGTCGTGGTGACATAATGGGGTCTCGGTTACAAAAACCAAAACAGTCAATTCCTCAGACAATAGTCTCGTTTTTTCCTATAAGTCGCCAGGGTACGCAGATAACCTTGCAGTAAATGCACCACATCAGTTCACAACAACGCCGTCTGTTTCTTTGAACACCTTTCTTTGTGTCAGATAATATAAACATAAATTGTATATATGGATCCACCTGCTGAGACAGCTGACTATTAACCCTTTTCATCCTTAATTTAAGTCTAACCCGCGTAAAAATACTAACGAGTAATTTTGCTGTAGGTAGCATATATATATATAAAAACAGTAAGATGCAGGCAAATTTACCGAGGATTACTACATTCTGCAGTCTATGTGTAGCTGGGCCACAGTGGGCAATATTTCTAGGTTATGAGGATGTTTTTGTTACGGTAGGTACTCGCACTGGATCTGCCATTTTGTCTGTTGACTTGGCGGTCTACGCTGGTCCTCTCACCGGTAAATTCACTCCATTGCCCCATGTTCAATCGGTTGAAGAACTTGCATTGATTAAAGTGAATAATTATATGAATAACATGTAGATGAGAAGGATTAGACTACAACTAAATAAGTATAAGCAGCATAACATACACGTACAATGTGTGTGTTTATATGTGTGTCTCTCATTCATATATATAGCGCTTCCAGGAATGACTGCTCGGTTTTCCTACGCATACGGAGTTATGGCTGGTAGCCCGTACTGCCGTGAGATCTGGCTCCCCGCCTCGTCATCACCGAGTCCAGCCAAAGCCAAACACCGGCACTTTTCAGCCATCCATCCATCCACATGCGCCGTACAAAATACAACATACAACCAGCCAGCGATCCGCACAGAGCCGGCAGTCCGCCAGCGAGATGCTGCCGAGGGGAGGACAAAGCTGCGGGGGGTGCAGTCACACTTACGGCGGGATGCGGGATCAGGATCTCAGTTTTGTCCCCGTCGATGAGCTCTTTCTCGGGCTTCTGCCCGGCGACAGGCTGGAAGGCGATCTTCACCATCCTGGTCGTGCAGAGGTACCGTTCAGAAGCTACTCCGCGCGCCTGGATCGCAGCCCCTTTTGATGCCGCTACAATGTTACAATGTTGCTGCTCGCTCCAAGCGACCGGAAGTTGGCCGTTTTTTCCCCAAACTCTCTTAAAGCGACAGAACAAAAGTCGAAGTGTCACGGCACAGTATTCCCAGGGGCGTCGTGGGGTATGGATGTTCTGGCAGATTCAGTGGGCCCAGCACTTGACAGGGGCCCTTGAATACATAAAATTGTACATAAAACTGGGCGGGGGGGGAATATCACTAGTGTGAATAACTAATGTCACGGAATGCAACCAGAGGTACTTCCTCTAATTTTTTTCACTCACTCCTTTGCGCTCCCCAATCAAATAGTGCCCCAGGCCCTGTATCAGGGGGTCCAGATTATCTAGGTATGTCCCTGCTGATTCCTCTACGTATTCATCTCACTGAATCAAATTCACCCCCGATCTACCAACAATTCTTAGTAGCTTCTCAGAAACGAGCAGTCTTAGAAATCTGCCTTTAACAAAAGAAAACCAATGTTTTCATTCCTGTAAAATCACAAATGAGTGGTAGCACGGAAAACTGAAAAACAATAGTAAATCAGACAAAAAAAATACAAAATTCCAAGGTGTTTTCTTTTCTCAAATTCCTTTATTTATGTTTTGGGCCTGGGTCTTTTTCACACGTTAAAAGCACAGTCATACTTTATAGTTTGACTATGAAGTTGAGTTTCAATTAAGAATAAAACATTTCTGATATTTGTTCTGTTTATAAACGGTCGTGCAATATGTAGATAATTGCACTCCCAGTATAGTATAGTCACATAGCATCATGCTCGTTTAGAGCTCAGAAGCTGCATGCTGTTTTAATGGGCGCCTCTTGGGTGCTTCGCGTGTCAGTCAGATGAAACGTGTTAGGTTGCATCATTTCATAGAGGCTGCAGGACTTGCATTAAAGCACCATTCTTTGCTCATGCCCTTACTGTAACAGCCAACAACTCCTGAATGGTGAAGGCAAAGGAAGATGTTATCACTGCCTTTATGCAGAAATCCTGATTCATGCAGAGAATCTTAATAATGAAATGGCTGAGACTTCCAAACAATACGGTCGGCGGCATTAACTGTAGTATTCCTGCACCATGAATGCCACCTTAGAAACAGAGAACACTGCCTTCTGCCATTTGACCAGTATACTTGACATTTCTTATATTAACAGTAGGGGGGGCCCTAGTTACTTTCAGCTCAACTATGGTTTAATCAAACACAAACACTCTGCACACTTTGCAGCCTAAATCTGTCCAGTTATTTGCCCCCCACTCCACCCCTACACCCCACTCCAGAAGGAACAAACCATGATGGATGTTCTATACTCTGCACACGTATTTTTGTGTCATCCAAAAAAAAAACGAAAAAAAAAAAACGGAAGCACAGCAGATTAATCTGAAGACTATCCTCTCCATTTCCAGTTCACTGCTTTCCAGTTCAAAGCATGCACTGCGATCCGCGGCTCGGTACTCTGCTAGCTGGCTCCTGTTGTGAAACCTGCTAGAGAAACTTAGTAACACATTTACAGTCACTTTCAAAAAAGGAGACGGGGGGGGGGGGGGGGGGGGGGGGGGATCTGCCAGCTCCTCTGCTGAACAAACGATTGATATCTGCGATGCTGATCCAATCCGGTGAGGACGTTATTTACAGCGAATCAGTAATCAAATGTCACATCTACAGCCTTCCTACTCCAAAATGTATTCGATAACCATTAAAAAAAAAAATAATTAAAACATTTCAGGATTATGTCTTTGTTCCAAACACACACGAAAGAGGGAAAAATACAAAGCGAAACAAAGACAGCATATGTACAAGTTCAGATGCTCTCATCTATCCCTGAAGCATTAAGTTAAATACGCATCAGGCGTCCTACCCTACCGTATTACTCTGTAATGTTAACACTGTAGTTTGTGTTCCCAATGCCATGACGTTAACATGAAAGGTTTGTCTTTCTACTATTATTATTACAGAATTTAAATGCGGGCATGGAGTTTTAGCTGGTTGAGCGATGGGCCCACACACTTTTCAAACCCAGAACCCCCCCCCCCCCCCCCTTCGGGATACACAAATATGTGGTGCCTGTCGTCATCCGCACCCTGCGCAGGAACACCGACGGTTCTGTCAACGCAATCAACCTAAATCCACCTGCCGGTTGGGTTTTAAGGCTCAGCACTCGGCACGCATAGTAGAGGCTCAGTACCTCACATTCATCGAGCGAAAGATCTCTGTCCTGCCATTTAGATTTTTGCTGAGGGGAATCTTTCAGATCGTGTCCTAATGTGCAAGGAAGCAGCAGCAGCTATGGTTCGCATTTTTTTTTTTTTGAGGAACAACAGAAAGAAAACAACAATAATATCAGGGAGAAGAGAACCAAACAGCAGACGACCAGTAATGCTTCCCTGTGAACTGACAAAATGATGTCCTCAGTCCCAGGACAGTTTCTGCTGAGGGGTCTGATGTGCGTACGTGTGCCATCAGCGTGCCAACCCCCACCCCGCCCCACCCCCCCCAGGCACATCAAGCCTCCTGTGGCGCTGGCCTCTTCAGATCCCTGATCTGCTTCACCAAGTAGGTCTTCTCGTCATTGAATTGCTCGTCCTCGGTCCTGTCGTTCTGGAACTTGCTGAGAAACTCGATGAGTTTCGTCTGGTTCTTCAGCAAAATGTCCAGGATGGGCTGAGTCTTGTTGGGATTGGCAACAAAAACCTGGACACAGGAAAGTGGTGCAATTAAAAACAAATGTACGCAAGGCTGATAATACCACAGCTAAACTAAGAGAAAAAAATAAAACCACAAATCCCAAAACTACTTCAATTCGAATTCGAAAAAAAAACTACACCCATGTTCCACAGACCCTCCAATCAGAGGCTAAACTGTGCAGATACTGGGCCTTAAAAGCCATGCTGTGCGAGTGAGTACCTTAAACACGTGGAAGGCCTCGAACTGGATATTACGACTCTTGTCGCGTAAGAGGTTCATCATTAACTTGAGGTTTTCTGGTTTGCTGATGTACTTTGTCATGATGGTGAAGTTGTGTCGGTCTAACAGAAGCTCCCCAAGCAGCTGAGGTGGCACAAGGATACAAAATAATCTCGGCTGAGAAACTCAAGACAAAGCAGAATTAATCATGAGGAAACGAGAAGTAAAATATTCCCAATGTCCACTAGGTGGCAGCATAAGCACCAACAGTGCCTTCAGTAATGGGGACGCGGGTGCAGTGCTTACCTTCAGAGACTGTCTTTTAGTCACATAGTTTTCTGAATGGAGTAACTTTTCATATTCGCTAAAGAACTGGGAGGGAGGGAGACATACAATGAGGGCCTGTCAGACTAAGATGTTTGTTTTCATCCTAAATAAAACAGAACAAACCGGTAATTTATTACCAGAGAATGACATAGCTATTGTTGCAGGAATGCCATAGAGGCACTGTAGTCATTCTGCTGCCTTTCTTCTGCAATTACAGCTGTCAGGCATCCCGCCAGCAGAAGCGTCGGGCTTCCTGCAGGGAAGCGCACGTTTGTGCGAATCACACGAGCGCGCGGAGACACCGTAACTCACTTTGTCATAGTGCTGCTCCAGAAACTCGGCGCTCAGCAGCTTGTGTCTCGTGAGCAGGTCCTGGAGGACAGAGAGGGGACACTGTTTGCAGGGCGCCTGTCCTCCCCCCCCCCCCCCCAGTCGCCAGCTTGCGACACAAAGGCGGCAACCAATCTGTGCGCTTCAGTGTTCACAGGCTTCAGGCTTAAGAGGTGGAATTCAGCCCCCCATGCACACACAGCTAAACACACTCATGCCAGAAGCTTAGAGATGTGTTCCCAGTTCTTTATACGATATTACTTTCGCATCCCACAAAGTTACCTCATCTGCCATATTGCATTACCTAATTGTCATCAGTGTTGTACTCTGATATTGTCCCATACTGGTTTGAATTGCACTGCTGTTTGTCCTTCCCCGTCATAACCCCTCCCCCCCCCAATCTGTGGCATGAGAATTTTGCTGTATTTCCTGAATACGTGTGACACTGCCAGGGACTCACTTTAAAGGTGGCGAACGCGTCTGAGGCTATGTCAAACGTGGACATCTCCACGTATCTGAAGAAGTCATGGAACTGCTCGGACCATAGGATGATTTTGGCCAGCGGCTCGTGCCGAACACACTCCCTCAGCATGATGCCGCAGTTCAGCGCGATCTCCGGGGACTCGTACCTGCAAAGGCGGCGAGAAACGATTAGCGATCACTGCGATCGATCGTGCCGATCAGGAAGGCGGCAGGCTGGCAGAGATACGCACCCTTTTAACAACATAAACAGTATGTTCTGCTGAGTGCAGATGTATTCCACTGTTGGAGTCCTCGTCCCGATTTGCCGGCGGAGAATATTGTTAAAGATCTGAGCCACGTCCTTTTTGCCCTGTTTCGTAAAACAAAAAAAAGAGGAGGAGGATCAGAATGAGTGGAACTGGTGCACGACCTACATCACGCACACAACACAAACGCCACACAGCACAGATTCATCCACCTGACCGAATGGCTATTTTCTGAAAGCTAAGAAATCAAGCCCCGGGCTCCGTGTTTCGATTAAGGCTCTATAGACGGTGTGTCACCCATTGAAAAGTCCTGCCTTTGTTCTTGCACTCCCTCTCTACAGAATAAGAAAAAAATACTAGGATGCCGCTGGACCTGTGGAGCCTGTTAAATGGTTACACTTATTTACATTCAATTATGATTCTTCTTTAACTCGTTGCTCTCAGTAGGGAGCAGACAAGCACGTTGGGGTGGGGGGGGGGGGGGGGGGATATCAGGGCCCTAGGCTGACATCAGCGTGAAGGTTCAGGTGTTGCCAACTTAACCACCACCCCCTCCATTTTTCTTAAGGTGCAGCAAGGTGGGGTGGGCGGGGGGGGCTCACCTCGAAGTCAATGAGCTGCAGGTCGGCGATGAGCGTGCTCAGCAGCCCGCTGTTGTACAGCTCCTGCGCCAGCTGCGCTACTGCCTCCGTCTGCGGCTCCTTCTCATTGGTGCCGTACAGGATCTCCTTCATGGCCACCAGGTTCTTGGACACCTCCTCAGTGGCCTGCGCAGACGGGCCACATCAGGGGGAGACCGAGAGACAGCAGAGCCCGTCTCTCAGAAGGTTCCGGAAGTGTCACAATTAATTCCTCGGTCTAAAAATACAGCCCAGCTTCAAAAGATTTACGTGGCCTGAGTGACCAGCATCAAGAAATCTGCTGGACTACAGAGGTGGAGATTTCAGGTCCAGAGAGTACAAATCCAGACCAAGATGTTGTCTCAACCAACCAGTTGAGTACTCTGTGACTGTGACTCCTTATACTCACCTGGTTGGTTGAGACAACATCTTGGTCTGGATTTGTACTCTCTGCACGTTACCTTCACCTGATAGCAGAACCCCAGCCTTTTGTAAACGCCTGGCAGGAATCAGTCTTCCGCACCAGCATTCCCGATAAATACCACTTCCTCCTTCTACACCAGTGTCTGACTTTGAGGCACCTCGGACGTCTTACCTTCTCCGCCTTCCTGTCGGAGATGTCCTGCTTTTCCAGCACGGACATGCTGTCCTTGAGGTTCTTCACAATGTCCGCCGGGGACTTGTGGGACTTGCCGAAAGGGAACGGCATGGCAGGGGCTCGTAGCACGAGTAGTGGAAGGGCACCTGTCCACCTGCGGGCACAGGAAGGGGTGGCTCAGGAAGCGGCGGGCACAGGAATGCCCCCAGACAGAGGCTGCTGGAGAAGCAAAGGATTCTGCATCCAACACATGCAGTCCTGTATCTCAGTAAGGAGAACATCACGCTGACAATGCAAAGTTCAAATATCAGCAAGTACACGCAGATTGTAAGCCCTCCCTCTTGTGTAAGTTACTTTGGATAAACGTGTCAGATCGATGAAATGTAAAGATTCCTATTAGTTTCTTACAAGCCTGCATTACCACACACATCCATCATCCTCCTGGTCATGAGATTTTTCAAATGTTAAACTCAAAACACTGCTGAGAACCCCCCCCCACACACACACAGACACACACACGCACGCACGCACGCACGCACACACACACAAAGTGAAAAGAGGCAACAGAACAAATGAACATACAAATCCAGAAAGATCTCCTCTGACATCGCAGTCAGACTAGCTAATGGCAGAACACAGATGTTTTTCCAGGTGACTCCAGAGAGCATAACTCAGCACGAAGTCACCAACACGGCGTCACACGCGGCGATACACAAACACCCTCAGGTACAACTTATCTGCAAAGTGACAAACATTTCATTTTTCTTTTCTTTCTTTTTCTTTTTTGTTTTTTAAATTTGAAGGGCAGGTCACCGCTTCAAGCCAAAACTGCGAGACATCCTGGGTTTCAAAGTCACATTTTCCTGATTTTAGCTCCGGGTCACTGAAACAGGAAGGACCGGGAGACTTAATCCAACAAAGCAAGTCAATATTCCACTCAGAGTCATTAAATGGCTCGTGGGCGGGACCCGCAAAAAGTCACTCAAGGAGCAACTAAACTCAAGCTGTGTCACTTAGCGACTGTGGGAAAGCTGAGCCGCGACAGGGCAGATGAGCGGACGGAAAACCTGTTTCACAGGCCGTCAACACATATGCATTATTATGGAATCATGAACACACAGATGAGGTTACAGCATAAAGCAGTTACACAGCACTTAATAGAGCTTTACAGTAGCTACATGCTTGGCCGTTGATAAATGCGTTTTAAATGGTTTTACAGCAATTATTTTTCAGGGGGACTGAGACACATTGAAGAGCCACCTGACTTTACAATCCTGGTCCACAGATCACAGAGGAGAATCCCAGAGCTGTCCAACAGCTGGTCAAACACATAGCTGACTATGCACTGTGATTTATGCTTGATAAGGGGCTCTGCAGGGAAATTAAGAGCAATACAACACATTCATTTTATCATCAGCAGGCAACCAAGTAACTACCAGCGTCTGTGGACCCAGACCTGTTTTAACTCAATATACCTCCCCCGGGTTCAACCTTTCCGACCCCCAAACTAAGAACAGCTATCCTTGACCACAGCCAACCAGAACCTTACCCAAATGAAACAAGTCCCCCAGAAGCACCAGCCCCACAAACCAGACAGGCGTAGCGACTGAAGGCCGGCCTAAAGGCACCGCAGATAAGCATTCCTCAGATTCCCCTGGCATTCTGCTCACCTACTTCCTAACATGTTTCTCTGAGACTTTGGCACAACCTCACCCTGTCTGTGACCCTCCCACTCTTCCTATCTACATTTTTAGAAGCGTATATAAACGCGTAGAAGACAAACCGGGCTCTGTACAAACTGTGCACCTTGTTTGCCAATAGCTGCTGTCAGGCGCCGTTTAAACACGGACCCTGAGTGGCCGATTGAACGCTGAAAGGCGGCCTGACACAGTGCTGGGGTTCTCTCACACTCACTCTCTTTCTCTCACACACACACACGGTCAGTGCGGCTACGCATGGGACTCTCTCCCTCGTGTCCGGATCAAGACCGTCCTGTAGTGTGAATGAATGGGCAGGCCGATCACATTCATTCCGTCACACCCCGACCACGGCTCACGTACCTACGGGCACCGAAGCAGCCTGTAACGGGAGACAGAACGGCACACCAGGAGAGACTCCGATGAAGCCATGGACCCCCAATAATGTTAAAATAATGCCCAACTGTCGAAAGCCATAACCCCACTAGCATGGGAGATGCGTTTGAAGCGCTTCCATCGGTCTCAGATCCAGCCTTGTAACAGCACTACAGAAAAACACAACATAAACGCGCAAAGCGACGAAGGACGTGAGGGTACTGCACACCGGCCGAAACAAGCGGAGGCATAATGGGCAAACGCTCCGGGACGCGCTGGGGCGGGCCTTCGGGAAGGCGCATCGCTTCTTCAGCTCATCACTAACCAGAACCGTAACCACAACCCCGGATAACTGGACCGAGCCTTTGAAACCGCTTCCCCGTTAACTCCGATGTGTACAACTCGATAACAAAGCGACAAACGCCGCCCCGCTGGAATAATTGCAGCGGCCGACCGGGGTAAGCTGCAAAGAGAAATGAAAAGGGCAGAATAATGGCTTTGGTGCTAAGGGCTTAGCCTGCATGCCTTGCAGGGCGACGTAGACCTGGCAAAAGCATGCATGCTAAGCCTTTATCAGCCGAGCCCGTATTTTGTTCTTTTTATTATACTTTGCAGCTTCCTCCGCCGCGCGCCCAGCCTCCCGAGGCCCGGGAAGCTTCCGTGCGCGCAGCCTGCATGATGCGCCCGCGGCTCCGCCACAAACCTTGCCAACACGCCCGCTTCGCCGTGTTATTATCGCCGTTCTTGTTCTGTTGTTATTGATATTGAAATATTCCAGTTGGAGGTGGAAAGCGCCACCGGGCTGTCGATCTCGTTCCGCTTCTTTCCGCCGCCTTTACGGCGCTCCGTGCTGCCAGCGCCCCGCGTCGTCGCCGCTGCGTTCGGACTCCGATGCTCCGGGCGCTCCGTGTCTCTCCGTGCGTCTCTGTCTGTGCGTTTTTTCCGTTTCCGCTTCGTCGGCAGGCAAGCAAGCAGCCGGGTCTACACCGCCCCGCAAGGCGGGCGCTGGTCACAGCAGCAGCGCCACTCCGCGGACTAGCGTCTCGGCCTTGCGTAAAAGCCCGATTGCCCCATTGCTTTCCTCCCAGGCAGTATCGTTTCCGGCTTCCCTGCCATTAGTGTGTCTTTTTGTCCACTTCTTATAAACGTCATTGACATTAATCGAAATAACAACAGCCCCTTACATTAAAATTTTCATGTGCAAGAAATACAAAGAAGTCCTAGTGAAGATTCAACATAACTTTATTTCACCCCCCCCCCACTAAAGCGCGGTGTGTTTTATGTTATTATTTTAATTTTCTTTTACGAATGTTTTGCATTTAAGCCCCTTGTATCACTGGTGATACATTCATGACACGTGTATCTTTAAATCTGATTTAAATACAGTAAAGTGTTACATTGCTGCTCAGTGAAAGTTCGTCCTCCGCAGAGTGGAAGCGCAATATGAGGAGTTTGCGCATCCGGTTAATGTATTAAATGCAATGTGTGCGATCCTACCAACGACGCAAGAGGGCGCTCGTGTGTTTCACTGCACCGGCCTATTGTCACGTCTGTTGCGCAAGTAAACAAAATATCGGCTAACCTTTGACCTACATAAATTTGTAACGCAATGTATGGCGCAGTTAACGCTGACTTGAAAGGATTTGTTATAGAATAGATTATTTCTGTAGTTTATAATTTTTTTTTATAATGTTGCAATTTGGATCAAAAGGGTGATAACATGAGATGGATAAAAGATAAATTAAAGTTAATGGGAATTTTAAAATGTTTCTCCGCCGTGTCAGTCCATGGATTAGGTGTGGTTTAATAATGCGGCATGACGTGTGGTAATAGCCTACTAAACTATGCCTAACGATGGCAGCCTTTAAAACGGAATATAGGCTTATTTCTCGGGAACCAAGTCCGCCGTTCACAAGAATAGAAATAATTCTAATTAGTAAACTGGGTCTGGAAAGCCGCAGTGTCCGCTGGAAGGGTAAGTGAAAAGAGGCCTTTGTGGTGTTGTCATTCCCACGCTAATTCTGATTTGGAGACGCGTGGCCAGATGGTGGGGCAGATGAGCGCAGAATCCTTAAGTCCTCCCTACAATACCTCTAAAGAACTCCAAACCAGCTACCAGAGAAACTGTAATTCGGTCTTTGGGGTGACATAATCCTCCGCTCTGAGTGGTCAGCAGATTTATGCAGTGATAGTCTAAAACAAGTTATTCGTATTTCCCAGCGTGCCTCATCTGGTAAGCTATGGATTTGATGCAAATACAATTTGTTAGTTGCCCTGTTACATATTCACAACTTTCCTTCGATCATGTCAAAGTATAGATATTGATTTCTAGATGGAATATCTGCCTACTGAAGTTCGCTCAAAACAGTTCCCCGGTTAATTACAGTAAGGCGATAGAAAGTTGTGAGGCGGCCGTGGCAGGTCTGCCTGGCTTGTCCCCGTTTCACGGCTGCTTTTTTCCTTTCCTTCTTTATGCCAGTGCGGGACACTTGCCCAGCATTAATGTGCTGCCGTCTGTTGGGTGCCGGCAGCCGCTGATTAAAAAGGCGGCGCCTGACGGCACGCAGGTCGCGTGGCCAGATGTCTTTCTGCGCATTGTGCGGGGTCCATTGTACTGAGCGAGCCCCTTCACTCCCCATGAAGCTCTTTAGATCTTCAAACACTCGCCACATTCGGCGAATACGCTAAGCCTCAGGGAATTTCGGACAAAAGGGACTAGCATCATTCATCCTTAAATTCAGATTTACAGGTGTTTTCTGTTTTTAAAGAGGGGACCAATTTCCTGAATATGTACAGCAGTGCCGCACGTGCAGTTTCGGCTACCCGTCCGTTGTCTCGTGGATAGATTGTAAAATCACTTTTAGGCGAATGACAAGTAGGCCTACGTTTAACCTTCCATCAAGAAATAATAGACGCGAAAGATTAATCATAATGTTTTTTTTTTTTTTTCAGGATGACCGCGACGAATCTTATATTAAAACTTAAATGTCGAATTATTACGTCTATAATAATACCATAGCCCGAACATTCATTTAATAACTCAATAAATAATACACATAAAATTTATTTTCAGTACATAATTTCATGCTTGTTTTTATAACTTTTCCTTATCACATTTCCCTATATTTTGTTTTAGTTTGTAAGTTTAGTTTACCTTTAGTTTTTTTGTTTGTTTGTTTGTTTGTTTGTTTTTGTGTTCTGTGAGTATGAGGAGCAAAACGCCTACACCACGCGAAATTCTTTGTATGCATGCACACTTGGCTAATAAAATTGATTCCGATTCTGATTAGCCCTGTGTCAAATAGGCATACTCCGTCCAGTCACAGTAATCTGCACGAGCTCTTGAATATTCAGCAAGACGGCGTTAGTTATTTTAAAACTGCAAAAAAAAATTCCAGTACATGAACGTTGTAATCCATATACAATCAAATACTTCGTCAGGCGGCCGGCCACACATGTTGGCATTATGATGTCAGCACCTGTCACCTCACACCAGTCGTTTGCACCTGTCGAAACGCTCCTCTGGGCACTTCCTCTTGGAGAAGTTGCAGAGGTAGCCTGCACCGGTTCTTTGTGAGTTATTACATTCTTCATGGCGATTAAATAGAGCTGAATGCTCGCCTTTTGTCCGGCGCAGTTTCCCACGTCCCGGCATTCGCCTGGCAGTCGCGTGTCTCAAGTCAAACAGACCCGCTGCCATGAATCCCAAAAGCGGCGACCAGCGAGCGGGACATCTGCCCCCTCCATTGAAGAAGGGATGAAAAAAATATATAACAGATGTTCCAGATTTTCAGTGATCGCGCCTCTGTTCGCTGAAAAATTAGATATTTTTCCCAGCAACCCAAAAATTAGTTTTCAATTATTAGTCATTACAATTAATTACATTAAGACAGAAGTTATGAACATTTATTTTTTCCCCGAGCACTGTTTGGAATATTTGTATAGTACTGCTGGCTTTATGTTTTATTCAGGAACAAATCAGGATTGCAGGCCTATTTGAATGACATTGCACACGCGCTGGGATTTGTTGTTTTTCCATCCATCCAACCACCCATCTTCCAACCACTTATCCTGAGCAGAGTCATAGGGGCTCGAAATTATGGTTATTTTGAAATGAACAATGAATAAGAAACAATATGGAAGGTTATAATGCGTTATGATCTCATTGCACTGTTTCCAATGCGTCAGGACACCGACACTAGGTAAAACAATAACCGACACCGTCCAGGGGAAAAAGTCTAAGGAGAATGGGCGTTAGAACGTATTCTGCGAGACCTCAGGGGATAGGTTTCGCCTTTTCTCCGGTAATGCTGTCCCGATTCATTGAGAATGAAAGGGCCGCGCCGTCCCCAGTGTAACGCCAGTAATAGCAGACTCTTGTTAGTGCCTGGGAACGCCGGGCCAGCGCTCCGCGCGCCGCGGACCACGTGACGCGCCCTAATAGCGAAACAGAAGGTTTCACTAGGGTGCACATTTCCAGGCTGGACATCTGTCGCTTTTTCTCTTTATCGGGCGGGCAGCGCAGCTATTGAAAAGAAGCAGTGACCTGTCAGTCTTGACTGATGGGAGCGGGCCACTGGGATCGACCCCATGTGTGGGAAAATACCTCAGCCAAAGAGCTCCCACATTCACATGCTAATCCTGCCCTTATAAATAAGAGGAGAGCAGAGCGCGGAGGCCTTAAAGACGAGACAGAATCCGCTCCAAGAGAGAACAGGGGAAAGTCGCGGTTCATATCCACCAAGCTAGGGAGATGACGGCCACCGCCGTGACCCACAACGTGGAGAAATTGTCGAGCGCTAAAGAAGAGAGAAAGGTACAAAGAGCTTTAACAAAAATATAAAGTAATCTCGTTGGATTAGTCCGAGATGTCAGGATGATATGCAGTTCCTAATGCTAGTTTTGTTGATGCCTGCGGCTGATTTGGTATATGTTTCGATTTTAGCTGAGAAAGCCACTAATTGAAAGAAAAAGACGAGAAAGAATAAATAATTGTCTCGATCAACTGAAAGAAACCGTGGTCGGCGCTTTCCGACTAGATGTAAGTATGAGACTATAAGACTATACCTCGGTATAGAAACGAGTTAAATAGCTGTACTATGTGGTAGCTACTCTCTAAAAGTATTTCTTTTAGTAAAATATTCGTGTATTTCATGGCAGCAATCTAAACTGGAGAAGGCTGATATTCTTGAAATGACAGTGAAGCATCTGCAGAATATTCAGAGCAACAAATTCGCCGGTAAGTGGATACCCAAAACTTCAAAAATAAGTACTAGGATAAGCAAATTTGAGAGAAAGCGAAGATGTTTATTTAAGAGCCGTTCTTATTTTGGACTGCGGGGGGCAGTATACGCGCAGCTTTTACAACACAATGAAGATAAACCGGCTCTCCATTCATTTCGTTTACACGCGTTTCACGAGATCACCTTAAAGATGATCTTCCGTCTTAATAGCGACCTATAGGCCTAAGAGCCGTGACTCATGTTCAACCACTCTTTTTATTACAGCTGACTCCACCGTAGGGTTAGAGGCCCAGCAGAAATACAGCACGGGCTATATCCAGTGTATGCACGAGGTTCACAATCTGCTGCTAACCTGTGAGTGGATGGATAAAACACTAGGCTCTCGTCTGCTCAACCACCTGCTCAAGTCGCTCCCGCGTGCTACCGAGGATACCCCGCCCGCCGTGACGTCCATGGCCCCGCCTCCTCAGCAAACGCAGGAAAGCTGCAGCGCCGGCCCTGTGCTGCCCTCAAGCCGTGCGTTCGGCGGGGCTGCCGCCAAGGCCCAGCAGAGCGCGGGCACCCGTGATAAGGCGCTCCTGTTACCGGGCAACCAGCTATTTAACAACCAGCACATAGCCACACTTGACATGTGGCGGCCGTGGTGACGGGAGCAAACTGAGGCAGCCCTCTGGTTTTGTTTTTGATCTGCGTGTAGACTCTTTTCCTTATGTATCTTATAGATATGCTTCTCAGAGCACTTGTGGGGCAGTCCTGTTCCAGAATAGATGTGCTGCAGACCTCAGTACTTCCACAGAAGTAAACCTCTTGTAGCCTGCATTGTAGAAGGCTATTATTCAGCTATTTATTGTATTAACTCTTAATTTATTTAATAAGGAATACTTGCTTTAGATTATTTCCCCTCTTTTGTATGTAAACGTATTAACCCAATAATAATAAAATGAATATTTAATCCACACGTTGCTCACCAGGCGTAACCTACTCTGTGAAGATCTGCATTACACCCGTCACC
The DNA here is from genome assembly GCF_048594095.1 of Paramormyrops kingsleyae. Lineage (NCBI taxonomy): Eukaryota > Metazoa > Chordata > Actinopteri > Osteoglossiformes > Mormyridae > Paramormyrops > Paramormyrops kingsleyae. The sequence goes on from NC_132813.1 coordinate 17,199,709, forward strand.
TATTTGACTATCCAAACATAGAGTAACATTCGAATATTTTGGGAACATATCACACAAATATAACTAAGTATGAATGCCAAGCAATTCTGGTTAAAATATTAACCTAAATGAAATATTCCCATTTCCCAAATTTCACATATTAAATATACTAAAACAGAGCCCTACACCCGAAATACATCTCACACTGTCACATCAGTGGCGTTTCCAAATAGAAAAAAATGCTTTTTTTAAGGTTAGTTACCATGCTTCAAGACAACTGCATTCCACAGTTTATAATGCAAAGCGATGTGACGTTTCATCAAGCACGTCATATGACGTTATGAGCATTACACTATCCCAACATCAAATTACATCTGTATGATATTTATGCAGATATTTCATTAGAAATCACAGGCGGTTATGTTTACATGTCATTAAAGTCTCTGATTGCTTTTCCTTTATAACGTGGTCTAATCAACAGGTATAACGGAGGACAAGACTTAGACAAGGACCAGACACTTACCGATTCATGGCACATGCAGGGTCCTGACGTCGCAAAATTAAGCGAAGCGCTTTAGTGTATTGCCCACACTGTCCAGCTGTGTGCACGACAAAAGAAGTAGGCTGAGAAGCTATTTTTGAAGAGCCAACTAGAAGTCACAGGGAGAAATGCGTAATGTCTGTCAATATATCCCTGATATCAACATCAAAAAGCGAACGTTTCCTCTACCGCAGGCAACATCCGGTTCTTCATTCAGCAACACTTTTCAGTAATGTTTAATTTAAAAAGTGAGGGTGTAGGCGTTTTTCATTACTTGTGTAATGACACAGACTCTTTAAACAATGCAACGCACACAGAAACACATTAGGCTATATACATCGTTGAGGTATATTTGAAGAATGATGCCATAATTGCTGAATTGAGGCGCCAACTGAGCTTGAATCCGGGCACACTGTCCATTTTTTCTTACCCTCCAAATTTACGTTCTGCCCATATTATACCAGGCTTGCCATAAAAATAATTATTTTTCTCAGAGTTTTTTTATATCTCATGGAAAGCAGGAATTTCAAAAAGAGCCCTCCTCCCCACCCCCAGCTTCTTATAACCTAATGTGTCACGTAAGTCAATAGGCCTACTTAAAATTGTTTGACTGAAAGAAGTTTTTGCATCCATCTATCTATCTATCTATCTATCTATCTATCTATCTATCTATCTATCTATCTATCTATCTGTGTGTGTGTGTGTATGTGTGTGTGAGAGAGAGAGAGAGAGAGAGAGGGCAATAAATAAAGTATTTGTAATATGCCCTTCACGAACTATTGGACTTCACGAACATGATTACCACGTAATGTTCGCCTCAGTTTATGTTATTCAAAGTTCTCTCTCGACTCTCTGAGGTTTAGGCTATGTGTAAACGAAGGCATGTCAAATGTGCAATCAATAAACATGAAATGAATAAGTCGACGGGGGCAAAAACGACTGCTGCCGCTTCACAAAAAGTACCGTAACGCGAAAAAAATCAAAGCGACTACAGGCGACGTAACTACGAGCTGCTTTTCAAAGGCAGCGTGAGGATAAACCAGGGAGGCAAGGAGCGGGACGACGACGAGGTGCCAAAGTCTTCCATTTCAAAGGGCAGGAACAGTGCTTTTATGCTGGAATCTGTTTTACTACCCCATTATTGTGAACCTGTGGCACAAACGGAAATTTAGAACGTAAACGCGTATGATCTACTTATATTACCTGCAAAGAGTGCTGTAACCTAATACACCATCTTGTTCTAACAGTCTAGCTAAACGCGTGTGGCTCTTCGCATCTTACTAGCAGACCAAACATCACTCAAATAACCCATTCAAAACATATTAACCACTTTCAGACATGTTTATAAATATTCCCTTTACCCGACAAAGCTTAAACTGGCTGTGATTATGCTATGTTTAAATACCTAAATATGCAGCCGCAAGCAAATCAGAGGGGGGGCTCCGAAAGATCGAGAACAAATGAAGCGCGAGCCAACACCTGTCACTTTCTTTGGGGACCGGCCGTCGGTGCCCTGATTAAATTCATTTAGTCTGAGGGGCTGCAGTTTGCAGCTGCCAACTGTCGGCATCGCATTACATTCAGGGGACCTCGCAGGCGAGTCCCCTCGAGAGTCAAATAAAGGGGAACAACAAAAAGCATAAAAGGATGAAACGCAGAAACCCCTCTAATTTAACCCGTAATTTCACTTGCATAGTCTCTTTGGCACCAACGCAAAGATAATTCGGAGTTGAAAAAAATGCCCTGGTGGCAATTCAAATAGAATTCCAGTACATTTCAGGTCGTTTCATATACATTTGTGTTTTGGGCAGGCTTAGAACTTGTTGCATTGTACCAATAACTGTATCAGAAAATCCAATGATTGACTATTTTTTAAATCTGTTATAAGGGTAAATAACGTACTGAATATTGCACTTCATATCTACAGACGATCATAGCGGTAGTGTTGTTATTTGTTTTAGCCTAATATACTTTCGAATTAAGCTAGTTAAGATCTTTCTTATCGTGTAGGCATGTGTATATGACGTTTCTGTTAACACATTAAACATATATTAATGTGTGCTTTAAATGACAATTTAAGTTAATTTGCGTTAAAGTTGCTTTAGTAGTGCGCGTGTACTCTACCACTTCAAGAAAAACAAACCATATAGATTAATTTATATAGATTAGTGTATAATATGAAGTGCTTAGTATAAACGTGTTCAGATAGAATTCAACTTTGATGCCTAATTGATAAGATAATTAGAATAAGCGTAGAATTTAGACGAATGGCCGCATAACAAATCGCACATTAATTGTTCTGACTTAGTTTACGTATCCAGTATTTATTGTTCAGTGTTTATTGTTCAGCTGTCCTTTGTTCTAGCTGCCTGATGCTAGGCAGAAATACAGTTTTGTTTCGTGTGTGTGAAATGACAAAGTGACTTTACTTGAATCTCGCCCAGTAAGACGCTGCCTGCGAAATGTCACTTTTGCCGGTGAACTCGGGTCCTCCCCCAGTTCGAGCCGCAAGCCGCAACTACAACCGCAGTAAAGACAATGCGCTGCGCGTTGATTGGCTGAAACTGAATGCGCTCTGGTGTTTCTTGAATAATGTGGCCAAACCTTTTATTGATATGTAAATCTGACCGTATAAATACCACCTACAAGCTAAAGGTACTAACAGCGTATTCTGCCTAAGCCGTGCTATTCGCTGGACTATTTGCTGGGGGCTCTATTGCGTACGTCTGCCAGCTGCCCCCGAGAATCCCAACCTTAACTGTGGATTACAAACACCGCTTTCTTCTTAGCCTGGGTTACAACCAACATGGCCCCTGTCTTCCGAGCTAACAAAGCTGAATGTGGCGCCGTTGAGGAAGAATACTACGGGATTAAAGGAGACAGAAAGGTAATGACAGTGACTGTACCCGTAGGAGACTTTAAACTGAACCCCGCGATATAATTTGCAGTTTTACCGTGTGCATCACCCTCCCTTTCAACAGGCAAGAAAACCTTTGGTGGAGAAGAAGAGACGGGCACGAATTAATGAAAGCTTGCAAGAACTCAGGATTCTGCTCTCTGACACTGATGTAAGTTTTCAGTTAATGTTAACATCTGTAAAGTTATTTGTTTTGTAGAGGCGAATTTAAACCACATCTGCATTTTTTATTTTTTTTTTTTTTTTTGGATTAAACATAATCACATCACCAACATGTTTCCCACAGTTACAATCTAAAATGGAGAATGCTGAGGTGCTTGAAATGACTGTGAAACGAGTTGAGCATGTCCTCAGAAATCGATCCCAAGGTAGGTTTTGTAATTTTTTTCTTGGGTAATATTACCGAGTCCAGGCACCTGATATCTATAAAGCGTGATAAGGATGCTTTTCCCCAGTTATGCGGGCGGGAGTACTTGACTTCCTCCATGTATGTTTTGACAGAATCTGACGCTATGAATCGCGAGGCAAGCGAGCGCTTTGCAGCCGGTTACATCCAGTGTATGCACGAGGTGCACATGTACGTGTCCAGCTGTCCGGGCATCGACCCTACGGTCGCCGCGGAGCTCCTGAATCATCTTCTGGAATGCATGCCTCTGAACGAAGACAATTTCCAGGACATGCTTGTGGATTTAATGTCGGACGTCTCCGACAGCAGCAACAACAGCACTTTGCCTACCGGCAATGGGAGTGGTGTCACTTCGGCCGCAGTAGGGGGGATACGCGAAGTCACCTCCGCCTTCTCCCCAGCGCCATCCACTACATCCAGCGATGACTTCTATTCAGACCTAGATGAAACCGATGTGGAGCACAGTCATAATTCCTCAGAAGACCATGCAGTCCAACCCACGACGGCATATTTCAAATCTATATGGAGACCGTGGTAGGACTGTATCCAGGACCACAATTTGTACCGAGAAGCGTGAACTACGTTCATGTTTTTCAGTTGGATATCATTCAGACTTCCACTAATAACATGTTATATGCGATTGATGGAAGTGATTTGTGAAAGCAGCTTCCAGCACTGTTCCCGTCAGGACTGTTACCCGATGGCTGTCTGTTTTGTAGGCCCAAATAAGTCGTTTTAGTGGAAGTGTCACCAAATTAAGGGCATTTTAACTTGGATTTCAACTGAACTACAAACTTAGTTAAATACACAGAAAGTTAAGCATTCACGGTTCTCTCATATTATCGGCAGAATGTGCTATGAACTATTTTACGCTCAGCAGATATGTGTCTCTGCCTTCAGTGAAGGTATAGGTACGTTACTAACTAGAAATAGAAGTTATTTTTGATAGTCAGACATTAATTGCGGGTGCCGCCAATAGGTCGATGCACCGTACGTGTATTTTCTGTGTATGTCTAGTGACTTGGTCTAAAATGTATTAATAAACTAATTTAATTCAGATATACGTGATTAGATTCTAGTCATACTGCAGATTTGTTAATTCGTATTTTTAAATGTAATTCTATTCCAAGTAGGCATACACCTGTGCGGCATTTTTTCCTCAATTCGCGCATGTTTTGGAGCATGGTGAATTATTTTCTTGTTATACCGTTTTCCTCCACCATGATTTGCCAAATAAACACGAACAGTATTTACCAGTTGTTATCTATGCTGTGGGAACAATTCAAAATGTATCACCCTCCCTGTTCCATGGATTGATCAGGTACAGACCAGTATCATAAAAATCAGAAACCTACATTATTTAAAACCGTTTATGTTGCTCCCCGCCCTCGCTTTTATCACACTGTAGACAGGCCACAATTAACTTTCCGAAAAAGCGCCGAATTGTCGCCTTCAAAGACGGTGATCGTTCGGTGTGGCCTCACACACGGCTTTGAAGCATGAAAGGTGAAAATGACGTCTTTAATGCTGCGTCTTTAATCTGCTGTTACTTAATTTTACAAGCAACCAGCTTTGATATATCGAAACATGAGAGAAAAAAGTAAATGTAAATCATACATGGGTATTGGTTTTGACAAGACATTAATTTTACGCCTGACAATCACAATCTGTCTTAAATTGGTTTTGTAATTTTACCTTTACAGAACATATAGTAGTCTATGCTTTGCACATCAGTAACTAAAAACGCTCAAGTAAACCTGAGCACAAGTTCTCGTTGTATAGTAATTATGTTTCAAAACCGACGAACCGAATGTATATAAAAGATATAAAAGCAAATACCGCAGATTCCGTCGCATCCGAATACACCGACAACCAGTTCATAAAACTGGTTTCTGGGATCAGACAGTCCCACGCGGCAGTTTCCGAAAATAACCGTGGAATCCCCCGCCAGTGGTGGAATGTCGTTAAGTCAGACAACAACCAACGGGACAGTGTGAGATCAACATGTATGCACCGGCAAAACAGTTCGTATTTCCCACGCGAATAGGTTTAATTTATGGTTATTTAAGTATAAGATTTCAGAATCTAAAGTATAAAATATAAAAAAATGTGGAGTCTGCGCTGTAGTGCTTGCAGTAGAATGTACACAATTTGCATTAAAAAGTGTTTTGCGTGGGGTCAAACCGTCTGTAAATCATTTTATAAATGACTAAGAATTTTCCCCCGGGATCAATTAAAATAATCTGAAATCAACGCTTATTGCTGTATCGTATGACGCCGCACATCAAACCACTGGTTCGCTTTCGCCAGGTGACAGGGCGGCTCTAGAGACGGAGTTAGGGGGATCTTTCTCCGGAGGTGTGATTGTAGGGATTCACACTCCTGCAAAACTGGGGAAGGTGTCAGGACAAGGATCCATAAATTGACAAGCGAAACCTTTGATCTCGGCTGGAACCCCAGTAGGCAAAAAACTACAAGCTAACATCCGCCCGAAGGCTAATCGGACTAGTGCTTCGAAAGCTATAAGTCACAGCGAACTAAAATAAGCTAAAATAGTGTTCATTTTATATTTCAGAGTACATGCATGTTCCAAGGCTGGCATGAAGATTCCGAATATGAACGTTCCTGAGATATAAAACCAAAGCTTGGGCTTTGTTCATTTTCGGAACCTGAAACAAAAGTCGACATGACAGAAGAAGCAAACCCGGCAAAGGGCTTTTAAAGTCCAGAAAACCCCCCTAGTGATGATTAGTACATAAGTAACTGCAAATTTATGCAAATTGGGTGGTTTAATGAATACTCTATTTACTCTAAACATGTGCAACTCATTCGGGAACAGTATCCATCATCCGTGAAGACATTGTCCTTGGGGTTATTGTAAGGCAGGACATGAACAATGCTTAAGTTAAATAATTACCAGCATTTATTTACAAATACAGCCCCTCTCTTTTCTGTGCCCGTGTAAATCAGCTCCTTTTAGCAGCGATCGATTTTACACATAAGGCCTCTTCAAAACCGACCTGGGTTGTTTTATTCCGCTTCCACATTTGGACAGAACCAAAAAACTAAAAGAATACCGACACACATTTATTTATTCTCAATCAATATTGTCATTGGCTGTTGAGTTCAGCTCCTTGATTAGATAAATAGTACTGAATAAAAACGAGTGAGGGTTCCCTAAATGGCATGTCGTCACGCTATAGTTACATCGGAAACCCAGATTCGATGCTGGCACATTAGCTGCTTATAATAGGGAAATGGTGCCATGGGTGGGCTAAACTGCCAGGAGAGACAGCCGACTTTCTTCAGCCTTTTCAGCTTCTGCAGTCGGCCGCCGAAAGCGGGTAAAGGGAGAGACGTACTTCGCTGGGAGGTAAAGAAAGAGAGACGCGCATCCGGATGAGGTCCGCGCTGATCTCTACACCTCCCGACTACCGCACGGAGACAAAAGAAAATGAGGGTCTGACGTGCGGTGGGGGTTTAGAGAGAACAAAGGGTAGGACGGGGGTGCACGGAGACGACAGCCCACAACCCAATGAATTAACACAGAACACGCCTCAGATTAACAACATAGTCGCTTTTCTTTAAAAAACGATTGGTTTCTTTTTATTAAACTTTTGTATGAACTCTGTGAAAAAAAGCAGACATTGCTACACCACCACAAAAAATACAGAGAATGTGTCCGATGCAAAATTATTAGAACCCCTAAAATAGCAATGCGCGTTAATTTCAGAAAATAGTGCACCTTGAAATACGGGGAAACTACTTTTCAGAAATTGATCACCCTCTATAGGTAATTTTCTAGTACAGTCATTGCTGCACATTCAGTTACAAAACAATACTGACAACAGTCATTGGTTTGAAAAATATATTTGTGACCTAATGCTAACACAATACAAACTTCACTGGGGAAAATTGCAAATAAATTTTAACTTGTTTCTCACAACATTTTTCACAGGACAAATGCAAGCTTTACATTAAACAACAGGTATAACACAGTTTGCTAGGTTGTTTTGGTCCAGACAGTCAACACATATGCTGTAGGCCTTATATATAGTAGCAGCGGAAATAGTTCTCCCTTCTTAATCCATCAGGTTTGCCATAGAAAGCCTTTTGACAATGCTTTCATATAGAATATTCAGGAAGTTGCCATACATTTTGGCAGAATTACCAACCTGTCGATTTTGCTGGGATTTTAGAGCAATCACCATCCAAAAGGAGGCAATCGTGAATCGTAATTACTTATACACGTCACAGAAATCAGTGCTAAAGCATAGTGATTCATAAATACATTTTCAAAGTACACATTCAAAATGTAATTTGCATGAATTCTTTTCACTGCTTTGTGAAAATAGTCCAAAGTTTTGTAAATAACATTGGCCAATTGATTTGTAAACGCACATATTTTCAAAGTAAAGTAATTTAAAGAAAAGAATATAAATATTTGGATTTCAAATTCTATATCTAATTATATGCCAAACAAAAGCTGATCATCTCTCCCGTAAAATTACACGGGGGACTTCAGTAAAAGAGCACACTCCCTCACATATAAAAGTTTAGTAAACCCTGCTTGATGTGCCTGACAGCATTCAGAACTTCATGATATTGTCTCAGATATTAAAACATAAAAACAGAGGGAAACGACACATAGGGACACCAGGGACACTAAGAAAATGGCGAAATGACGAGTCCCTGATTTACAAGCTAACCCATGAACACAAATGAAGACAAAGACAGACACGCCGACAGACACGCCGACAGACACGCCGACAGACACGCCGACAGACACGCCGACAGACACGCCGACAGACACGCCGACAGACGCTTCACTGCCTCCTTCCTGGGTCGTGTTGGGCAGGCAGCATTGCCCCCAACGCATTTCCGAAGGCTCCGAGGCTCCCAACACAGTGTCAACACCTCAGGATCCCGGGCTCAGACTGGGGGGGGGGGTCTACATTTAGTGGTGAGTCACCACTGAAGCATGAAGGTGTGCGTAACATGGGACTTGCCTGTGCCTGGGGGCTGTGTCAGTCTGCAACAGTGCACACAGGGCCTTCGCGAACAGTGCGTCGGTGTGGCCACAGGCTACGCATTACTGAAGGGCAGAGGCTCTTTGTCGGGAACCGTGTGCCTTGTAGGGGGCACTTCTCCACCCTTCCGGCAAGGGTCATCCTCACTCGCATCCCCCAGGGTGCCCAGCTCCATGCCAGGCAGGCCGTCGTCGATGGGGCCCGACGGGCGTGTGACCTCACAGCACATACACTTCTGCACAAATACAGAGTCACATTTTACTGAACTGCACATGGGACATAAGATACAACCTTCTGACATGCTGGTCATTCACTTGCTGGTGCTGCCTGGATGCGGCACAGATCACGTGCCCCCCACTATTATGACGAAAAAAAATGAAAGACCCACCTTTACGTCGACAGCCTTGGGCAGACACCCTTTTAGAAGCCAGGGGTGCACCTCCATCAGCTCCTTCTTCTGGTCCTGGGAAAAGCGCGGCTGGCTCTTCTGCATCTGCCGCAGCCGCTCCCGATCCTCCTTCAGCACCTTCTGCATGTCCCTAGAAGCCAAAGCAGAGTGGCACCCATAAACACCTGAAAATCTCACCGTTTTTTTTGACCCTCAATGACACACAAGGGGGCGATTCCAGTCTTCAGAGGCGCCACAGGTAAATAAGCTTAAACTCAGCGGGCATTTTACAAGAAAAGGCTCATGTACTTGCACAACACTGTAACCTAGTGGCCAAACACAGTAACTGCATGCAGTGGGGTCTGCAGAAACTTTTGAATGGGGAGGCTGTCAGGGACTTATTATATTTTTGGGGATGGCCACACCATATTGTGGGTCTTATATGGTCCCGCTTAAAAAAAATGAAATAATGAATATTATTTATTTAATGTTCTGATGTGGAGGGCCATGTACAGACGCTCTCCGTGTTATGATATTTAGACTTTTTTAAAAATGTTTTTCACTTGCAGTCCATTATTCAATAAATTGCATGAGATATTAAACACTTTATTATAAAACTGGCTTTGTGTTAATGATTTCGCCCAACTGTAGGCTAATGTAAATGTATTAAAATACATTTTCGACTTACGTTAGGTTTATCGGAACATAACCCCATCGTAACCTGGGGAGAGGCAGTAATCACTAGTGGTGGCCATAGTGTAGCCCCTTAGCTCCGCCCATGACTGCACGCCCATAGAAAGCTGTCCCTTATAGGATTTATGTGGTTCGGCTCCAGGACAGCAGTAAGCATTTGAGTAGGTGCTGGAGGGTAAGCAGGGCCCCGGGAAGGCACTCACCGCGTAGGGAGCTGGTAGGTCATCATGACCGATTCATCTGCGTTGGCCATCAGCAGCCAGATGGGATCCTGCAGCACGTACTTCATGAAGTGCTCCCCATCGCCCCCTGCTGCCTTGGCCTTGTGCTCGTGCTCAGACGAGTCGACACTGCCAAAGTACTTGCTGGTGTTGCTGGTCTGGCTGCTCCCTGGGGGAGTGAAAGGATGGGGGTGATGAGAATGGTGTGGGGGGGGGGAGCCAGAAGAGAGGCAGGTGGTGGCGGTGAGCGACCTGTGCCAGAGGTGCCGCAGCCGTTGGACCCAGAGCCCAGCGAGCCAGAGGTGGCTGAGCCGGTGCCCGAGCGGGAGTCCTCCTGCAGCACAATGTCCATCATGTCGCTGGAGGAGGAATGAGCGTCGCTGTGCTGACCCTCGTCCAGCGAGCCCATCTACCAGGGGGTGGGACCAAAAAAAAGAAAAGCTTCTTAGGTCCTGAACCCTGGCTGGCATGGAGGCGGCACCGATATCTCGGCTAAAAAGTCAGGGTGCTCCGGGATTCACTCACCTGCTGCAGCTCTTTGTTGGCCTGGCCCGCCCTGTCACCGGTGCTGCTCCCCGGTGCGCTGCTCCCCGTCCGCACTGCCCCGTCCTGCCTCTCCCCGCAGCGCGTCGTCTCCTCCAGCTGCAGCAGGTTCAGCTGCAGCGGGGAGCTGCAGCGCGACTCAAAGAGCGGCGGCGAGGTCGTGTCCCGTGGCGCTGACGAGGGGGAGGAGCAGCGGGAGGGAGCGTCGCGGAGCTCGGGGCTGGGGGCCTTCGAGGGCTCCGGCGGCAGGCCGTACGGGAACGATGGGGTGGGGAACATGGTTTGGGATGGGAAGGGCGTTTGGGGCACAAAAGGGGCGTGTGGGGGCAGGGGCTGTTGGGGAGGGAAGGGCTGCTGCATGGGGAACTGTGGCTGTGGCAGAAAGGCTGCCTGGGGTGGGAACGAGGCCTGCGGAGCCCCCCCCACCTGGGGGAAGACATAGTTGGGCATGACGAAGGCCATCACAGGTGTGACCAGCGGTGTGGTGTAGGGTGGGGGCTGCATGGGGAAGCACGGGTCCTGCCCAGCCTGGCTGTCCCCCATTCCCGGGACGGGGGCATCAACACCGGGGGCCATGGTCCCCGATCCTGGGTAGACAGTCAGCGGGTATGCGGGCACCACGGTGGGGTAGGCCACAGGGAAGGTGGACTGAGAGGTCTCTGAGGGCGACCAGGACGTCTGGTTGAGGCCCTGCAGTGGGGGGCGCGGCGCCTGCTTCCTGTGTGACACCGTGCTGTCCGAGGATTCCTGGGCCTTCAAGCGCGCCTTCTTAGTCTTCTTGTTGCGGCCGCCCCTCTTGGGGGCGGGGTCAGCTAGGCTCCCGCCATGCTTGGTCCCTCGCATGTCGGGGGTGGCTGCAGGGAGGGGTACAGTCAGCGAGGCTCAGCAGTATCCCAACCAGGCTGCAGAAGATGCTGTGCTCCGACATTGAATGGAGTGTGTGTGTACGTTGCTATAGAGACGGCTGCGTGTGGGTACCATCGGTGTTGGGTTGGCCCCGCTGGTGGGGCAGGGAGAGCGAGCAGCTGGCCTGCAGGCTCCGCACGCGGCGCTGCTCTCGGCAGCGGCTCAGGAAGGCCTGCTCCTCCTTCTGCGTGTGGGCCGCCAGCACCTGCTTGGTCAGGCCCAGCTTCTTGTAGGGCTCCCTCTCCTGGCTAGGAGGTGCCAGTGGTGCCGCCGTCGGGGTGGGACCTTCCACCACATCTTCGGTGATGTCTGCCAGCAAAAAAAAAACAAAAAATAAAAACACAATGCATGTTGGACTAACAGAATCTCATGGGCAGCAAAAACACAGAGCGCCATCGTGCATCGGGAGAGGTTTGGAGGAAGCAGGTGGGGGCCTGCAGCCCTCATAGGCCGGGGGGGACGGACCCTGGTCTCGTGGGAACCTTCAGCAGCAGCGACATAACGGCCATAGACCAGACAGACAAACGCTGATCCATGATCTCCCCATATTCCAACACACAGTTCACTGTAAGAGTGACAGCTTTCCCTGGACTGAACTCAAAAGGTTCTCTAATACACTCTTAGCCGTTTGCTATATTTGGCCCACCCCATGTATTTTTATCTTCTGGACACGAATATAAACCTTGGCATGAATATTGGTTAAATGGGGACAAAGGGCAAACTGGGACACTTATATATGTCACACTGCATATCTATACGCCTCTGTGATCTATTAACGGCCAGCTCTCGAGCTTTCCATAATACGTTTACGATTTTACATTTATGATTACGATCATATGTTTGAAGTGATAAAGAAAGCATTTTTAAAGTTGTCCCAGTTGACCAATATCCACCCTACAGCTGCTTGTAAATTATTTACATTCTGACCCGACTGCAGAGAGGAAAACCCCCCCACCAAAGAGGCAGGCCGTGCGGTACCGTCCCGTACCGGATTCCGGCTGGGGCTTCTTGTCCCCCACGTGGACGATGGTGCTGCTGTAGCTGCACTGGCTGGTGATGGAGACCACACTCTCCGGCTTGCTGGGCAGGGCCAGCGGGGTCAGGGAGGCCCCCACCAGGCCTGCCGGCTTCTTAGGCTCCTTGATAGAAGGCAGGCCGGCTGGGGCCTCTAGCAGTGAGGATTCTGCTGTGGGGAGCGAGACAGACCGAGCTGTGAACCCGGGACTGGCGGTAACGGGACAGTGACCCCTCCTCTTTGCTCTCAGGGGACACAGAGAGAGCCGCCGGCTTTCGTACCTCCAGGCACTTCAGGGGTAGCGCCGTCGGCCACCTTCTGCTTGTCCTCGTCGGAGTTGGAGGATGTTGTATTCGATGACGAGTGACATTTCCTCTTCACTGTGATGGGGACGTTGCAGCTCTCCAGGTACCTGTAGCAGCCATCACATGGTACACCTCGTTATCACAACTGAACACTAGGTGGCGCCCTTCTACGAACATTATCCCAAGATAGAGAGCTCTGATATTTTAATCCCAGCTCTCCTCTGAAATCATCTCACTTCATAATTCAAGTGTGAGATACACCCCAACTGCAAAAGAAACCACCACATCCACAATAGGTAAGCATCGAGGAAAGACTCTACAAAAACGTTTCAAAAGGTAAATTATATTCTGACTGATTATATTCACGTGAAGATAGACCCATTCGTGGTCTGGGCGCTCCTGACCTGATGACGCTGTCCAGGCAGCTGATCTGCTGGTAGGAGTAGACCGTCTGGTCTTTATAGGAAAACTCCTCCTGAGCACCAGCGTTCTCCTTGGTGCTGGGAGATGGAGCTGGTTCTTTGGCACGCACCATGGATAGCCTCTGCTCAGGCCCTGCTGGAAACAATGCATTATCAGTCCACACACACACACATGCACAGTCCAACATCTTGCCAAGCTGATGAGGACCAAGACTCTGTAGGCACTCTCCTTCTAGTAACCGTCTTTTTAATAAATTGTTTATTAGTAAACACAGTACCAGAGCTATGAGAGGTTGAGGAGGAAGGGCTTACTGTTCTTCCGGGACCCTGCCTTGGTCGAGGAGGCTGTGGGGGGCTGCTGTTGCTCCTGGCTCTTCAGGAGGTGGACACCCTTACAGATCTCCTGGAAGGTCCTCTGCAGGGCCACGGGAACCAGAGGATGAAGACAGGTAGGCAGATCATCAGTGAACAAAAGGGAAGGATACACAAAACCCTCCCTGCAGTTACAAACCACCCACCAGCAAGTGGCGCTGTCGCGGCTGGCGGATATGCGACTCACCGGCTTGGCCTTGCGGGCCTCGTCGGGGGCGTGGCTGCTGCTGTTGCTGTCACTGGATGAGGCCACGGTGACCAGCTGTTCGTGGGAGCCGTTGCTGCCCAGACTGCCGTAGCCGCTGGAGCCGATGCTATGGACAGGCTGAAGGGGGACAGCGGACCGGAGATTGCTGATGAGCAACCCGACATACCTCAAACATGCACTCTCACTCAGACACACACAGTGAGCACGAATCCCATCAGTCAGATGCTCAGAGAAATGTCTCCTATAGCCTCGGACAAATAGTTTACCTGCAGATAAATGGCTAAAACACTCTCTGTTATGCTAATTAAACTGACATATGCGAGACAGACCTGCAGCAGCAGGCGATGGATCTGCTCAGTGATTTCCTGGATGTCCGAGTCCATGATCTTCCCCTCGGTGAAGTCGGGAGCGGCAAACACGTCCTCGTTCACGGGGCCCCTGGGAGTCACAGGGCTGTCACTCGTCTGCTCACACCACCTTTACTTAAGGTTTAAGGTTACTGGCTACTCACACACTGGCCTGGCAAGGACATGCCTTTCTACTCATATGGGGACATTACGACGTTACTCCTTACTACTAACAAAGAGACTCCTTACTAATAACAAAGAGACTTTACGAGGCACCTCTTTGCTACTCACACAAGGACCTTGAGGCAACTCACAACGCACACGCAAACCTGGCAAGGCGACGCCTCAAACTCACAGGGGGATTGTACATGGCTTCTGTTCACTACTCACACAAGGACTTTTAGAGGCTACTTTTAGCTATTCACATGGGTACTTTACATGAGTATGAAGTTACTCCACGTTACTCGCCCCCTACTCACATGCGGACTTTATGCCGGCCGATGACGAAGGACACCTTGCGGCTCCAGGGATTCACAAAGCTTGACCAGCTAGTGTCGAGGGTGACGTATTCGCCATTGCGGGCGCAGAAGCGGATGGAGGAATGGTCGAAGGGCTGCCCCATGTACTGCAGGACTGCGAGGGAGGGAGGGGGCGTGAGGCAAGTTGGGGGGGGGGGGGGGGCATCACGTAACACTTAGCACCTTGAACAGTCAGGGCTACATCTGGGAAAAGGTGAACTCACTCTTGCGGTGCACGGCCAGCATGAGGGGACGGTCACAGGGGTGCAGGTGCAGCAGGACGGGGGTCCCGATCAGGTCCTGGGGCAGGTACCCGAGCAGAGGGACTGCCCTGCAGGTAACAAACACACCTGTGTGAAGGCCCGCCTCCGGGGACCGCCAACCCAATGGGGCGGTCTGCTTACTCCGGCTTAAACCATCTCACCAGCAGCATTTAGCTCGTGCACACACTGTGTTTACACATGCCACACACGTGAAGGGAGGCGAAACGCAGGTCCAGTATAGTAGGCGATTACAGCAGGGTTCTGATAAACTCTGACAGACCTCGGTCGCTCGGTCAATGATTCCATAAATGACTGATTGACTGGGGATTAAAGCACAGAGACATCTAGAGGAGGCAGGGGCTGGGCGGGGGGCTCACCTCTCGTCCACATCCTGAAATAAGCAGTTGGGCGTGTGCGTCGTCGTGAAGATCCGCTTGTCCGTGGGGATTCTGGGAGCTGGCACAAATGAGACGCGCATCGTTAGAGCTCAAGGAGCACCCATCAACGTTTTATCATCATGCCAAACAGGAAGGAAACAGCTGTGGTTACTGCACTCTCTCACACACACACACACACACAGCTCGCGTTTCTACATGCATGTCACCTTCATATCCGGAGTGCACCCTCTCTGCCAGCAGGAGGCAGCAGATCTGCTCCTCGGCCAGCTCCGGGTCCTGCACTTTCATCAGGTACGGCGTCATGCGGAAGGGGTAGTACTGCAGGTTCCCCCGACGCTCCCTCCCGCCGCTGCCGGGAAATGGAGAGGTGCCTCAGATAGCGGACCATGAATCGATTTAAAAATACCAAAGGATTACTGGCGGGGGGGTTCAGAAAAAGAGAAAGGGCAGGGGCTCACTTCCTGTTTCCACTCAGCAAAAAGAGAATTAAGGTTAATATGCCAGCGAGGCAAATGTCAGCTCCAGCGTTTCATTTTAATTAGATTATGAAGAGAAGGTTACAGAGACTTTGTTGTGACACATTCACTGCAATTGCCCATGTGTCCACCAGAGGGCAGCCTGGGCTTAAAGTCCAGCAGGGAGGTGGGGGGGGGGGCAAAGGGTCCTTTAAGGTGAGACTAAGCTAATTTTACATCAGACTGATGGGAAGGAAAAACATGGAAGTTAAGTCGGCTTCATCAGGTTTGCAGTTATAAGGAAATTACCTTATTCGGCAGAAGAAAGACTTCTCCTGCATGCAGTCAGACAGCGAGGACTCTGAAACAACAAGGCAGGGCGCTGAGCGAAGTGAAGCTGACGACAGAGAGGTGGCAGCCTAATGAATGCGATTAAATGTCGCGCTCGCTGATGCATGCTGCACGCCAAAGAGCCGCTCCAACCCGAGCCGGAGAGACGGCAGATGCGGACTTAAAATAAGCCTAAATCTGGTCCACACACATATGAATGATTAATAAGTGCGATACGGTTTCAGGGTCCCCGGCTGGTGTGTTGTCATGGTGACGGGGAGGCCCGCAGGGGCGGGGTCGTACCTGCCCCCGTGCACATGCTCCAGGAGGGTAGCCGGTATGGCGTGGTGAAGCTGTAGAACACGCTGACGTCCTGCGGGGCCAGGAAGTCCACAAACTTGGCGTCCTTGAACACGTCGCGCTTGCAGTTGAGGATGGAGGTGGCCTGGTCGGAGATGTAGACGATCTTGCCCGTGACCAGGGACACGGCCACGGCGAAGATGTCCTGCTGGGCACAAGGGCGGGTCACGTTTTAGATTTATATTCATTTAACCGGCGCTTCCGTCCCAAGTGATGTGAACTTCTGAGAAGGCAGGGACACATGGTCCCTGGGAGCGACTGGGGGCTGAGGGCCTTGCTCAGTGGCCCAATAGTGACATCACTCTGTCAGTGATTTCAACCAACAACCTTCCGATTCCAAGCACAGTATTCCAACCCAGTGAACCACACGCCACCTTCTCTTTAAGATCTGGGGGCCGTCAGTAATTTTTAAGACCCCCACACCTCCCCCGAACACCTCTGACTCACGGTATTCTTGAGCGTGTACTCTGAGGTGATGCTGTCGATCTCGGCGATGGTGTAGGACGACACGTCGAGGCCCGGAAGCTGGCTGTCGTTGATCATCAGCATCTGGTAGTACTCCTCATTGGCTGCAGAACATGTGACCCAGTCAGCAGCTCTGTCCTGCCGACCCCCATGGTCATCCCAGCTAACATCCCTGTGACACCCCAGCGTCAATGTCACAACGCCCCCCCCAGCTGCACCGGCCTCACCTTTGACCTGCTTGACGCAGCGCAGCGCGTACTTCAGCGTGTTCAAGGTGCTGGACTTGCCCTTGTTCCTCTTCTCTGAGGGCAGGTGCACTTTCAGCTTCTTCAGGGTCTTGAACATCTCCTTCTGTGTCTTGGCCTTGGCGGACTGTTCACTGCTACGGGACAGGAGTGCGGCACCTTTGAGCGGCGGGCTGAGCGAGAGCGACCGGCGCGAAGGGGCCAAAATAGGCGTCGAGACCAACCTGCAGCCGCTGGTAGAGGGGTTGTCCTGCTCGGAGCTGGCGCTCAGCAAGCTGAAGACATTTGTGCTGCTGGGGGGGGATGGGCTGTGGGAGTTTGAGCTGTGGGGGGGGGGTGTAAAAGGTTACATGGGAGAAGGAAACAGAAAGACAGAGATACAGAACTCCACCTTCATTCGCACCGACACAAAGGTGGTAATTGGGCGGATCTGGCATTTTCAGCAACACAAATGTCAATGAAAATATTCTCCCATTCTCCGTTTCTGTGGCTCCATGAAATTAGGTAATCAACATGGTAAAGGTTCTTTTTACAAACATCTCCTGGGGGAAAAAAGGAGCAGAGAGCCCATTCTGATCTTTTGAACGCAAGCAAATCGAGGACTTCGGAAAGGTTTTGTGCCGGAATTACATAATTCTGATCTCACACCCCCTCCTACCCGCAGAGACACTCTTTGGCCACACCTGGCATTTACAGACTGACTGTAGGTGGCGCTCACGGGAGTTTCACGGCCCCCAGTGTGACACAATGAACCTGGAGGGGCTGAGCATGACCGGGAAGCTGGGATTAGGACATTAACACGCATCATGGCTATTAATGGCTGCCGGTAACCCACTGAGCTCCTACTTAACGCAGGAAAAAATACATAAATAACCCAAGGAGGCAAGGAATTGATTGTCCGTCTACAGGAAAAGCATTAATGCAGGGTAAGGCTTTCTAGGCATAACCCACACACCCAATTACGTAAAGGCGGGGTTCATAAATAGGCAGCCACACTCCCAGTACAGAAACCCATTTAAAACATCACCTATGAGGTTTTTCCACTGGCAGGCCGGGCCAGGTTCTCCCGCTCTGGGCCCGGCCCCACACCAAGAGCCATCTAGACCGAACCCCCCCTCTGCCTTCATTTGTTGGGCCAGCGTGTGGTCGCTCATAGCCATGTACTGGAATGTTCTGCACTGCACTATTTATACAAACATTAAAAACTGGAACAGGCAAAATAAAAGTGTTCAATTCCACCTGCATTTTGGCCAAGGCTGCCCTACTGGGCACTCGGTCCTTACTGGCATCGATTTTCCAGAACTCCCCTCCTGGCTGCGCTCTATAACCGTGAATTAAAGATCCGAAGCTTTAAGTGACCCTGTGAGCACATTAGCGAGACCACTTTCATTCAGCCTGCAATTTAACAGAATCAGCATTAGACCATTAGCTGGTGTTTATGCAATTTGCGCTCCTCTTCCCTTCATGAGGCACCATGAAATGAGGTAGCGCTTCGGCTACCGTTTTAAGCGCTACGTCATCCGCGCTCCCTGTCAACATGGGAGGGGGTGCAGCAGAATCTATTGGAAAAACAAACAAATCACAGCCCAAATTAAGGTCTGGCGTCACGCTGAAGATGAACACTGCTGGCCATTTTATACTCATATTTATCATAATCCTTCTCTGAAACGTCACTTAACCAGATAATTTCTGATTTCTGAAATATAATAATGCGCGTTTCTTTGATACACACATTTTTGGGGAGGTATCCAGTGGAAAAAAAATCAATGGTTACGGAAAGTCAGCAGCTGAAACGGATAAATGCGAAGATAAACCGCACGAGGGAGAGAGTAGAAGGGCATAGCGTCTAAACATGCCGTTCTATTCCTCCAATACGGCACATTCTCTTGGCTTTGATGCATGGAAGTCATTAAAACAACGTCCAGCGCACAAAAGCCCATTTCGGGCCGTTATCTGCTGTAAAGACTATCGCCACTGGCTGCAGGAATCTTTCACGAGCATCTTGTTTACTTAACGTGTCCCGGAACTGTAAGCGGGCCGTCCTGGCCCTGCCTGCTGTCCGGTTTGGGCAATCTGGATCGCCGGCCAGGCCGAAGCCAAGCAGCAGGATAGCGACAGAGCCAAGCATGACCTCATCGCTTATGGATATACACGCCCACCTCACACGGAAGCCTGTTACTGTGGAAACGGCCACCTTCCTCAGTCTCGGACACACGCCTAGAATTGCGCCTGGGCGCTGTGGCTACATGCACCTCTGGAGATGTAGCCATGGGAGGCCGCAGTGCAATGCACAAATCGCAGGCACTGCAGGAAGCACATGAGCAGCAGGTCCTGCGACTGGCAGGATTTTAGGAAAAGGGGCATGCGGTGGAGCCCCAGGGCACTAGAAACCCTTGCACACAGGTGAAAGGCAGCAAGTTTGTATTAAAAAGGTGATAAATCTATTGTACAGTCTGGGTCTCCATCTCCCCATCTGCAGCTGCAGAGGTACCCAGCGCCTAAATGCCAAAATGTCCAATACCCTCTTTCAGCGGCTAAAACCCAGGAGAGCTTGTGCGGAGCCTGACCTCTTGTTACTCCCCGACGACTCCAGCACTGCTGAGTCCTTGCAGTTGCCGTTGGAGCTGCCCAGCGACTCGTTGCCATGCGACTCGTTTCCATGCGACTCGTTGCCGTGCGACTCGTTGCCGTGGGACTCCGTCCCGCTGCCGCTGGAGCCGCTCCCGTTCATCTCCATGTCCTCGTGCAGGGAGCGTGTTCTCTGGCGCTCGCCGCGCGGCTCACGGCTGCTCTCGCTGCCCTCAGAGGGCAGGCCCAGCTCGGGTCCGCCACGACCCCGCCCCTCACCGAAGCTGCTCATGCGGCAACGCTGGCCGATAGAGCTGCATGCCTCCTCCTCTTCCTCCTCCTCCTCCCTGAACGCATCCGGTTCCTCCACGGAGGCGTATAGGTACCGCTGGGTATCCGCGCCTTCAGTCATGTTTAGGGAGATGCTTCTGGGGCCAGGTGGGAATCAGCATACTTCACACATGACACTCTGATGGAGCACAGAGCAGGAAGGGCGCCCCCTACAGGTAAACAGAGAAGCACATGGTATTACGTTCTAGCATGGGAGAAAAAGTTGAGACATGGAAAATTTTGCATGAAAACTAATGTCTCATAGCATTCAAAGAACACTATTTCACAGAAGCCTCTCCAGGATCTACCCAAGAACAGCATCTTTCTGAACGATGGTGTAGAAAAATTTGTCAAGCTGCAGCCTCGGTTGTGAACTTGGTACCAGTAGGTTCATCGGGCCCTCGAGCCCCGCCGGACCTCCAGGCCATGTTCAACTGCAACAAAACTTGCGCTCCAGCTAAGACTCACCTTTTCAGATGACACCATAAACCCCAAAGTCAGCATGGGCCTCCTTGAGATGCTGCAGCATTCGGGTTCCTAGACTACGGCCACTAACGAGTCCCGTTTCGTGGTTCTAGGTGCGAATATCAAAATGAATGCAGATGCATGAGTGCAGACTGTTTTGATGACATTTCGCCAGCCCTCGACTCAATGCTGATGGCCTTCAGACAGACTTCCGCCTCCCCCCCCCCCGTCAAATCACAGCTGGGGAAGGGCCGTGTGGTGCAGAGCATCAGACCCTCCTCTGAGCTTCAAAGGCCGTCTGTGTCTGCGTCTCTGCCCTCTCGCTGTGGCCTGTCTGGACCCCCCTGCAGTCCCGCTAAACCCAGCTGCCCCTCGCTTCATACCAGCCTTTAAAAAAACAAAATAAAAAACAAAAAACACAAAAAAAAACAAGCTTGTGATCCGCGAAAGGTCAGAGGGCTGAGCGAGAGGAGGCAGCCAAACAGAAAAACATTCAGTGCCATGATGGCAGGCTCTGTAAAAGCCCCCGTGGAAGGGAGGGGCAATCCTGGGGTGGGGCTGCCAGGTCAGCGTAAATCAGCATAAGGTATTGCACCTGCGCTTACCCATTGGTACGTGACGCCCAGGACTCCTAAACTAATTATAAAACTGTAAACATACAAAGCCAACAGCGATGTCATTACTGCTCGCGGTGTGAGGAAACCAGCCACGCTCACCGAATCACGCAGACTCCCAGAGGAAAACATGCCCTGCTGACAGGTGGCCTGTTGGACATGTTAGATGATTTCAGAATCATGTCTACATGACAGCTCCACACCATCACCCTCCCGCCGCATATATAAAAACATGCCAGACGGGGTGATTCATCGCAAACTGGCAAAAGCTGGATGCTACGTGTCTGTGCGACAGTCAAAACAGCTCACAGACAGTCCAGTTAATCAAGCAGAGCCGGCCAGAGCAGCAAGCCGGGCCTGCTGCCTGGAAACACTGTACCGATAAAGCCTGCCAGTGCAATCCAATCCAATCCAACGCTATTTCTGTTCATAACACAGCCTCCCTAACATCGTGCCTCGGTGCCTTCTTCTTGCCAGGCTGCCCAGAAAAGCATTTCATACATGCAAACAAATGGCGTGCTGTGCAAGTAGGACAAACCCACAAAACAGAGATGACAGGAAGGGAAGGTGTGGTACGCAAACCTAAGACTACAAATTCGCAATGCTGTGGTTAATGTATCGGTATTGGCCGACATTGGTTAAAAAAATCGAGGCGTCGGCATCAATCTGACGTGTCGATCGTAGTCGATATTCATTCAGCATTCTAAGTTAGCAGAGTAGTTGTTTTTCCTATCTGCTGTCACACTGATACTCCTAACACCCGTGTCACCAGTGTCACCGTTCACCAGCAGGGGTAACACAGATTTTTGTTTATCTGTGTGTTTTCAGTATAGTAAGAGGCTTTATTCAGACCTTCAGAAAATATTAGCTATGAGTATCTGTAATATTAGGCAAAAATACATGAGTTTCTGATATCACTATTTTCACACTTATGAACCGAAAACGCTTTAGGTTTGGGTGGGGTAATGGCAAGCACAGCATTTGGGAAAACTGCATCTTGTGCCATTTCAAAGTATCGCAATAGTATTGTTTTTAAAAATACGGCATCAAAAATTTGACATCATCTACCACCATGAAATACTTTGGTTATACATGACCCTAGCCAGCATCTTTAATTTGAAAATAATTAATAAATAATTAAATTTGGAAATTGCCTGACGCTAAATGCAAAGGCCATTCCTTATATACCAATGTGCAAGCCAAATTTGTAAGAACCGTGGTTTAAGTGGGTATTATGCATTGTTGAACGCACGGCTGCGGAGGGAAAGTATATACAGTCGTCCCTCGCCACTTCGCGCTTCGACTTTCGCGGCTTCACTCTATCGTGGTTTTTTGTATATTCAAAAGTTGAGACACTGAAAATGATACATCGCTACGCATCGGAAACATCTTCGTAATTTGCTCTTCGTAATTAAATGTACAAATATGATATTTGTAACGTCTAATATGTCTTATTTTCTCTTATTTTGTCTAATATATTGGGTAATACGAGTATAATTGTCATGACCTGCCTGTACGATCCTCTTGTGTGCCACGCCCCCTTATTAACCACGTGTGCAACCCCGGTTGTGACCAGCTGTTTTCTGTCAGTTTGATTCGTCCTGTGTATTTAAGTCCACGTCAGAGTCTGTAACCCCAGGTCTGTCATTGACGTTTTTATGTTACATGTTCCTGTGTCATGCATTTGGAGTGATTCCAAATAAACCCTTCGATCCTGATTCCTCGTCTCCCCGTTCCTCTTTTCGTGTCCAGCAATCATAACAGTAATGGTGACTAAATGGTGTTATTTCATGTCTAGAGGGCTCTAATAATGTTAAAAACTGTGTTTAGAAGGTCGTAAGCAGAGCACAGAAAACCTAACTACGACAATATTCAACTTATAAAGAATCCTACTTTGCAGAAATTCCCTTATGGCGGTAGTCTGGAACTGATTAACCGCGATAAACGAGGGCCGACTGTATATATATTCATTCAGCCAGTGTTTCATTAATTTAGCTTTATGTACATCCTGGTATTAAGCACCGTTATGGATAAAACTTACTTACCGTTTACTGATTATTAAACCTGAGATATACGGCAGTGACTGTGGTGACACGGGGTGTCTTTGGGCTGCTCACTCACCCTCCTGAGGAGGGCCAGGTTTATCAGGATGTGCTAATAGACAGGAGGGGCTGGAGTTAGGGTTAGAGGAGGATTTACCAATGGGCAGACCATACCCCCCCCCCCAAGCTGAACTGTGTTTTAATTTCAGCCAGACCATAGATATCTCATGCCCATGTACTCCGCAGCCTGCCTGTAAGAGAGGCGGGGTTGGGGGCAGAGTTTGGGGCGGCGGCATCCATACATGGCATTCAGGTGAGACAGTTCCCAGTAGTTGTGTAATAGCTGAGGTACTTTCCCTTCGCCCTAGTTAACTTGCCCAGACCTGACACCCAACCCACCCCAGCATCCCTCTCTCTTTGTTTGTTTTCTCCATTTCGCTTTTATCCTTCACACCATGCAAATGTGTGCATTGAGTGATGGTAAACACTGCTGTTTCCTGCCACCCCCATGTCACATGACTTTGTTCAGCAGGCGCCCCCCAGCCCAGATCTTACAGTACATAAGCATCTTTCAAAAACACTAACAGCCTGAGGTTAGATCATGACTGAAAGCCAGCATGCAAACCTGAGTCTTCATCAGAGGAGTCACACAACATACAGGTTCTTAGTAATCCGAAGCCCAGAGTGTCCATGTGCCAGAGGATCATTTTTCTGACTATTTTCAGCCCCGATGCTTCTGACTTCCTACATTCAACGTTGCCTACAGGACTTTCCAAAAGCAACAATAAGTCAGTATACTTCCCAATGGAACATTCTGGCAATGTACTTAGGAAAAAAGACAGGGAAATACCAACATACTACATGGTTATCTCCGCTTCCAAGAATGACACATCCATAAGTGACACAGCAGGCCTGGAATCTGACCAGGTAATACAGAGGGGGACTCCTTGCATGATAATACCAGCTGTTTCGTTAAGCAGCAATGTTGAAACAAAATGGCTACCCCCATCCCTGAATGGATTCTATTTTGTCAATGAGGCAAGATGGTGATTACCTGATCAGGCTGCAGAGAGCACCAAGGGTGGGGAGGGCACAACAATTCAGCCCACAACACAGCACCTCAGATAGTACTTATGACCAGAGTGCCACTCAAATGCTAAACGCACCAAGCCGACCAGTGAGATATTATCGGCGGAATTACAATCCTAACTCCGCTAAATTTTATGCCACTCATTTCCCAGAAGGTCCGTGCTGTGCAGAGAGACCATGCATGCTTTGAAAATAAGAGCAGATCGAGGAAGCAATCACTCTAGGGGGAGCTGCGATCATTAGCACGTCAAACACACTAGGCAGATGCCTGCTCAACTCATAACCCCACGGAAGCAGAAAGCCATTACGATCATTTACAGAGCAAAGAAGAAAGCATTAAATAAGTCCGAAATAAGGGAAGAACATCTCATCGTAAAAATTAATCTGCTTCTAAACACTTCTGCGTAACAGCTAAATATACTATAGTTTTGATACCAAAAAGAGACCAGCAAAACAAAATACCATCAACACTCTCAGCAGTCGGGTTTTATACCAGTGAAATATGCTTAGTACTGTGCGAAGATATTAATGATCAATACTATTCAAATTACTGCTCGACTCAACACATTTGCACATTATTAAGCAGACTAGTTTTATATTAGATAACGTTAAAAACACGCAAATCAACCCCAAGGCTTTGCCCTTGACGCACAATAAGAACTCAATTAGACCATGCTCTGTATAGGTAATAGGGAAGTAAAACAAAATAAATAATGTAAACACCAAAACGAGGTCCTGTAGGAGTACACTGTTTACTACAGCAGGAAGTTTTCAAGGCACCCCGCGTTTATGACATCAAAGGTATGTATATAACCCAATATTCCTTCATCATACCATCAAAATTTAATTATTACACCTGAGTCATATTCCTGGATGCTGATTGGCTGACAAGCGTTCCAATCCGCGCTTCCTTCCATATAAAGAGGATGGCAAGGCGCCACCTTATAAACGACGTTAAAGAGCAGCTGCAAACTGCGGAGTCTCCAGTAAACAGATCAAATTAGGAAGAAGCGTATCATGTATCGTAAATGGATACCTCCAAATATAAAACACTTTGGTGTTTATGCACAAAGGGTTAAAATCCCACCATTATGATGAACCATACGTATATAACAACTGTTTGTGCTACCGTATGTGGTCGTAAATGACTATCGAGCTTCAGATCCGAAGTTTCATCACTGGTGAGATAAGAACAAAATCATCTTTGTGGAATAGATACTGCACTTAAGATGATTTTTTTCTTTTGAAATAGAAATTCACGCTAAAACTTCTAATGTCATCCAGCCTGATGAATACGTTCGCCTGAAATGACACCGGTGCGCTCCTTGGCAGCACGGCCAGCTCTAAGCATAGTATTTAGAGCAGGCTGTGCAGCTGTAGGTCACGGGCAAATTCTGTAGCCCACTTGTCCTCACATAGCTCCGTCAACATGCATGTACAGTTTCTGCAGTACAGGAACGACCAGACACGCCCACGTGGTTCTGCCATGGGATCTGAAAAGGACAACTCCCCTTTCCCTATGATTATTAAACTAATCACAGCGTACATAAATAACGCGAGGAGTGAAAATCTAATTAGAGTCCCAGTCATTCATTTATATTTACAAGACAAGTCACAAGTACACACATCCAACCGTACATTATCAATGAAACTCCAACTGTTAATTATCATAATTCACAGTTCATCCTATAGATTCATACACATATGTTTTCTGCCTATTCATTCCACAATTGTTAATTGTTAATAGAAGGTATGGGGAAACAGCGCCGACGTGGGACGTGACAATAAAGCAGTAGCTACAAATATCTGGGTCGCCTACGCTTGTGGTTTACCAACTTTGCACAAATTTTACATCACCGCACCTGACATTTAGCGGACAAGTCATGGAGAAATAGTTGAGCATTGATCATTACGCGTCACTCGTCTATGCAGCTTTTACCAACCACAGCCACCTGCGCTTAATAACAGGTAGACATCCGGCAAAACTGAGATTGCTCCATGCCTGCGAATACTGCATAGTACGCACTTACCGTCGATCATGTGTAGCTGATGCCCTGAAAGTTAGTTTTAAAACAGCGCATGTTTGTCGTTTACCTCCAATACAATGGACATTAACTTTGCAGTAGGATTCTTTTACTTCGCAGTTTTAAGGCATGACGTTGTGCTTCCTTTTAAACTAACCGGGGATGCAGCTCCAAAACCAGCCAGATCATATGCATACGTTTCAAGGCGGGTGGACAGCAAAGCTAATGTAAGCTGTCATAAAGCTGTTTAACTACAATTTCCATGTATTCACAGAACAGAAGCATACAGCTGGTCGGTTACTACATTCCAGGCAACACAATGCCTCGGTGTAAACCCGAGTTTTACTCTCTTTTACCCATAAACTCTTAGGCGGAAAAAAAACCTGTGTAAACACAATAAAAACCACAACACATTCTTGCTTTTGGTATGATTTTGATGATCAGATAGTGGTTAAAAATACATTTAACAAACTAGTAACGTTTTTTGAGATGGACTTTTCCAGTTATGCACATGCGCAGTGCGCTTCAGGTTATGCAACCTCTTTTTCTGGGCATTGTTTACAATTACAAGTAAAAGTAATGTAAACACTAACCTGTACAGTCCGAAAGAGTGCCGGGTAGCTTGTTATTGTTGCGGTGATTTCCGTAACGTTCTTCTTCGGGATAAGGGAAAAGCAGCTGTAGTGTCCCGCGGAACGGCTTGCGAAGGCAGACTGTCTGACACAGTGCTCCAGGTTCAGCGCGAGGCTCCCTAGCTGCTGTCCTACTCCCGAATCCTCGAGCGCCGAACGTGACCTCGATTCAGGCTCCTCCCCCAGCCTTCTGCTCATTGGCCGCCCGGTCGGGTTTCCATGGAAAACGTTTGCCAGATGACTTCACCCCAGTGCGATTTGTCGATTCTGCCGCCAGTCTCTTTATGTAATGATGCCATACGCCTCACGTGTAATTTCATGTTGAGGGTAGCGGAATTCCTAGTATGTTGAGTAGCTCACGGCGCAGTGGTCGAGTTCAGCATTAATAGGGAGCGGAGGTGGTGTTTGGCCCGGGATGTTTGAATGTCGTTCGCTGTTACCTAAAGCTATTATCAACTGTGTGTACAGAGAATGTGGACCATAGAGTAGCTGTTTTTTTAATTATTATTATCAAACAGAAGCTGATTTAAAGCAATTGAATACGGAAGAATCTTTAATTTCTAATTAGGAAAAATGTTACGGATAATACGTAACGGAGGCCTATTCTCCGATTATACCTCCAAGGTATCAGGAGTTTCAGATAACGCTAGAATATTAGGTTATGTAAGTAGGCGGCACTTGCAAACTGTAATAATAGTATACTGATTCAAGTTTATAATGTTGCTCCTATAAACAACAACTAAATTACATGGGACGGGAGCTAAATCAAACAAAATGGATCTGCATTCTTATATTACAAGTAGGCTTTTACACGACCGAATGTGAAACATTTCACTAAGTAGGCTATGCATCAGGTCTATAATATAGAAGTAACTCCTATTAGTTTAATATTTAAACTATAGAAACCTGGTTTTATTTATATTATGTCCAGATGTAGGATATCTTAGGAGTACCTTATTAATTCAATATAGAGCCTATGCAATTTTGAAAACACTCCAAAGTATTTTCTTTGTTTTATCACTCAGTAATATCTGTTCTCCCGTTTGACGTATACACTGCAGTCATGCTGCTGCTAGTTTCCAAATTGCAATATGCATATCCTGGTTTGACTAGTTTGCATTTTTTCCTACTTGAATAAATGTGTTCTTTCTGCAGATCGGTTTCAGTTGGGGCCGGTGGTGACAGGCGGAGCCGCCAATTGAGAGCGTCTCGGAATAAAACTATAATTTAGCGATTGAACAGTTTGCTATGTTTGTGGGTAGAAATGTCGCACAGCTGAGACGATGCTGGTCAGGCGGTTAATGAGTCTGTTAAACTTCGAGCGCATGTTACAACGTTATACAAGCCTGAGGATCACGTTTTCATTACATAAAACTGCAATGTCAAATTAAGATTTGAAGACGTAGCCTACTATATGCACGGTGTGAGCTTTACGTAAACCCGCTCCCGTTAGCCAGTCTTCAGAAGCGTGTGACAGCGATGATAAAGGATTTTCATTGAGTAACAAAGATCTCTGTAAAATAATGGGATTCAATGGTGGTCATGAACGGGCTTTAATGAGAAATTTGCAATTAACGGTGAGATGGGACCGGTAGAGATTAAAATACAACTGACAATTTATGCTACAGAAATAAAAACTAAACGCTGTTTGACATACAGACAAAAATAGCTGGAAGGGACTAATACGCAGCCATGATGCTACAGCGGCGCCCGTTCCTGAAGGAAATGACGCTTCATAAGTGGGACTACCCTGAGCTGCTGTTGATAATAAAATGGTCAACTAGGAAGGATTTAAACATGTCGGTAATTGGCCACGGACGATATTCTCTGAACACGGGAATCCTCCAATTCCTTTCATAAACATACACTTCTCAGTGTGTCCGAAAACTAATGCTCCATCAGACTATCCCTGGGTACAGAGTGCAGGCATTTTTTTAAGGCATCCCTGCAAACAGTGTGTTGTAACTCAAAGTCCAGAAGAGCCCCAGTTGTCTAATAAGGATCAGGGGGACTGTAAGGTGGGTGGGGTGTTAGGAAGATTCCAAGGGCCCCAGAGTGACAGGGGCCCTTAAATTTGGAAAATTACTGGATTGGTCTGGACTGGGGGGCCCAAAATCTTTAGTGATGCCCCTGATAAGGATGAAGGGGTGAGGTGAAGACTTCTTAGTGCTTTCCGATCAGCCAAATGATCAAGCAGCTTGGTTAAATAGTGGAAGGTTAGGGACCTGTATCACCAAGCTGGATTTTGGGGTTAGCAAGATAACTTGTCAGATTCAAGGTAAATGTAAGCAATTGAAGAGAAAGTCCATTAGAACTGGAGTATCTTAAATCCAACAAATTATCTAGCTAACCAAACAACAAATCTCGCTTCGTCATACAGGCCCCAGCTGTGGCCAAAATGCTAGAAAGTGTTTACAGCGCGGTAGCATATGCAGTTGGTGGCGGAAAGGAAGGAAGAGGATTTTAAAGCTTCTGTGCCAACTCAGATACCTGCAGACCACAGCGCTGGATCACAGGAGAGACTAACAACGTTGTCCAAAATTTCCCGGGTTTTGTGTGCAACTTCTGCACATAAACGAAGATGCTAGAATAACCCTCTGCCTCAGAAAGAACATTTAATTTTACAAGACAAAACAACAGCGCCATCCCATCCAGTGTGGGACCCCGGTCTTTTGTCCCGTGCTGCCTGGGTTCGACTCCAGCCCTCCGGTGACCTTGACGAGCATAAGCGATTAGAAGATGCAGGGAGACACCTAGAAGAAGGTGGAAGAAGGAACATACTAATACGGAACAAACTGAACAAGATCAGAACAAGGAAGTATAATAAGAAGCAAAACAGACTCCAAGAGTACTGGTTCGGCTCCCAGGATGGACGTGTGGTGTCCTTGAGTAAAGAAGGTACCTCCATTCCCCATTGCACTGGTAGGATGCGATTATTGCACCTACTCTGTGCTTGTTCTATGTTGTGTTGTATTTTGTACTGTGTGCAGGGGCGCCGTAAGGGGGAGGAAAGCTAGGACGATTCCAAGACTAAAAAATTAGGAAAATAACTGGATTGGTTTGGACTGGGGAGCCTAATATGATATGCTTTCATGGGGCCCAAAATCTCTAGCAACGCCCCTGACTGTGTGTATTGTGTATATGTGTAGCACACGCTGTTGTGCAGTCGTTCTATGTACAGTTTGTATTTAGTGCATTCCACTGCAAATGAAGAACCCAAGACTTTCACTCACTAGTTCACTTGTTCCATTGATGTTACAGAAAGTGACTTGGTGCGTCTTGAAAAAGCACCAATCCTGTTGTAGTTAGTTGCTGAGCTGATTCTTTCACCCCATTTGATTTTTACCTATTTATGCACCTGGATACACTTTTCACCCCAGGGGTACAGCAGAGCAACTCCTGCTGGCACTTGGGCCATCTAACACGGTGTTAAGCTCAAGGCCGTGCTGTTCCCTACACCCATTAGTGGATGCGAGTCAGCGCAGATCAGTTAGAGAATTTTGGCCATATCACACAAATAGTATTAGTAGAATAAAATTGGAAAATCAGGCACATATTAAACTTTAAGTGGAAATGAATTCAGCTTTATTGCTGCATTTCCGAAAGCAACGACCATAACTTTAAATATGTCTTTCAATGGAGTAAATTGTTTCAAAATGCATGCAATGGAATAGAATCAGGATCCTGCTGCTTAAAAAAAAACATATAGTCTGTGTTAAACTAAAACGTGTACGACACTGTAGCCTTGGTTCCAGTGCCCACCTACCCCCTTACCCTGCTCTGGGGCCCCAGCTTCACAATTGGCTAAACCCCGTCTGATGAAACGATGACGTAATGCGTGACCTTTATTTGGAATGAATCAGAAGCAAAGTGGACAATTTCGAGATCATCCACCGTGTGGGGAGATTGTGTTTTTCTATCCGTTTCCACTCAGGAGCGGGAGTGCAGTAGCACCACAGCACACCACAGCGCACCACAGCGCACCACCCACACTGAGTCATGAATGAAAGGTGGTGCTCAAGACTTGGTTAAGGTAAGCATGTTCCTAACAGTAGGGCACCATAACAGACCGAGTAAATCTGCCACGTTTGTAAACAGTAAGGGGGGGGGGGGTTAGGGGGGTTCTGGCCTGGCCTCCCACGGTGTACAGTTTTACCATTAGGGACTTGGATCTTGAAAAGTGGCTTGTTTTGCACTTGTCCTGTGCTATAGGGTGATTTCGCTTTTAATTGAATCTTTTTCCATTTTCCTGTTATCTCTCATGATTTACTGTGCAAGTTTTTTCTTCTCAGTGTCTCATTTTCATTCTTTTGCTGGTTCAACGAGTGTGACAAGGCTCACAACAAAATCTCTAGCGCAAAACACCAGTTTCCATCACATATTCAACAATTACGAATACAGTGAAACCATTTTCCTTGGATGTAAACAATGATATAAAGAATTTTTATGAATTGAGTTTGTCACTCAAAGGCCTTAGCAAAATCTGCAGTGCCGATTAAGAATAAGGATGCATTACCTCTCTGAAGGTGGCCTTTATAATTGTGCATTATGTACTACAAAACATGATAGAGAATTCCATGAACATGGAAACAAATGTTATGCAATCCAAAAAATACCGAATATTAATGATTTCCAAGAAACCAAATAAACCGAGCCGATCAATGGGCGCGCCGTTTAAAACTGACACTGTGCCAGACATGACCCCTTCAGAGAGCAAATATTTTTCACCAGATTCAACAACTGGCGTTTTGTCTCCCTCTGCTGGTTTTGTGCGACACTACGAACAGAAATCAAGCGGGATGATAAAATAATTAAGGCAGATTAAAATAAAAGCAAAACTGTTAAGTCATTATTGTACAGAGGAATGCCGACACCTTCCGAAATGTACTGCTCTGTGTTCAAGTAAACAGTAGTGGTGATTTCCACCCACATGCGGCAAAGCTGCGTTCTCGATTACCGATTTGTTAGGGAATTAAACGGCAAACGGCGTCGTGATTCATCACTGGTTGAACAGCACGAAAAGGCGTCACTTATCCTTAAATACCCACCTGACATTTGGTGCAAATAATATCAACACTCCATTTCTAATTTAAATGACCACTTTACGCCATAATAAAATATACTTCAATGCAAAATGACGTCAAACATGCCTGAATCAACGATTTAAAAATGTCACTCCCAAAACAACCCCAGTGTAGAGCACCGTGAAAGTGCGTTTCGGCCACAGAGCGGTTTAATCACACAGATCGTAGTTACCACCTACGTGACAGCTTAATTATATATGCGCCAAATGCATTCTTATACACATTATGCTCCTACACTTACAGAAAAAAGTGTTTAAAAAGAACTAATTTAAAGATGTCTATAAGCTTCCTGTCTGTGATTTCAGATTCCCATGTGAGACTATTCCCACCATTGCTGTGTGTTGAAGTGCCTTGGGTGAGACCCATTCTACCATGATCAGTGATCCTTTCCTGTCCTGGTCATTTGTGTTGGAGGCTAAGGGCATTTCGGTAACAGTTTACTAAATCCCCCCTTCCCCCCCCCCCCCCACTAAGAAAACTGATCCACCTACCAGTTACAATCACAGTTTTTAAAAACCATTTTAAATAATCAATGGTCCCGAACCTGTGTGTAATTCAGTTAGAGATGACCCATCAATTACATTGAATAATCTACAGTGTAGATTATGCCAATGTCACACATAGGAAATGCCTACCGCCCAAACTCATACATACATCAATCTATCCATCCATCCATCTATCCATCCATCCATCCTCACTACCCACTTCGCGCAAGACAGCGTTGCAGTGATCCAGGGCCTATCCTGGAAGCTACGACTGCAAGGCGGGGAATAACCCAGGATGGGGTGCCAACCCAACACACACACAAACACCATTCACAACTATGGGCAATTTATTTTGACATGGGGGAGGGGACGGAGAGCCCAGAGGAATCCCCAGGCAGGCATGAGGAGAGCATGCAGACTCCACACACTTCGAGCCATGTAACAGCGCTAAGCACTGCACCAATGCCCCCCCCCCCCAACAAAACAAGTCCATTGTAAATGGAAAATGAAAAATCTGTATTAGACGTAAAATACCTTTAATTCCTATAATTTTAAGTCCATGGGGGGGGAGAGAAACATCTACAGAACAAAACCTGTACATTCAGAAATATTCAGTGTCTAAAAGAATTCAAGGCTACTGGTGCAGCATCGGCAAATAAAAACATTAGAGGGAGACTCGCAATCTGCAGGTTCATATGTGTTTATGGATATTGCACAAAGTCAGACGCAGATGTTGGGAGAGCACCTTAAAAACGTAGCTTTGAAACAAAACATTCAAAGTAAAAGACTTAATGCTCTCTGTCAGGCAGTTAAAAAGAACAGACTCTGCCTACATCTGCAGATATATATATATATATAAAAAAAAGACTCACTTTTCCGGATATTAAGACACACATTCCCCTTTGAGAGAAAAAAAAAAAACAAGAGAATGACAAAATGTGAACGTTGGTCCCGGGTCAGAGTTCTTGTGCCATTTTCAGTTACATCACATGCCCAAGCGTGGCTCTGGGTGTTGAGTGCTTCCTGATGGTGGGGACAGGCTCACGGTGATGGAGGCCCCCCCACGCGATAGCCTCGGGCCACGCCCACCAGGCCACGCCCCCGCAACACATTAGTCTTCTGCTCCCCACCGTCCTCAGGCACTGGGAGGGGGGCGAGGGGATTCACAGCGGCAGATCTGCCCTGTAGCTCAAATTTTCAACATTTCTCGTCAGTCTTCAAAAGATGGAAATGCTTTCGTTCAAAGCCTTCATTTGTAACACAAACAAGTTAAATAAAACCAATAAAAATCAGACGACTCCGGCTTATTCTTAGAGTCAGAATCCCAGTGTCTCTGTGGTTTAATTTTCCAGTGTTTAGTGGTTCGATTGGTGCTGTCAATCTGAGCCCGGACCCCAGCTCTGGACTGTCCCATCACTGAGGCACATGCAGCATTAATACTCACACAACACGCGCGCGCACACACACACACACACGCGCACACACACACGCGCGCACACACACACGCGCGCACACACACGCGCGCACACACACGCGCACACACACACACACACGCGCGCACACACGCGCGCGCGCACACACACGCGCACACACACAACTTCAGCATAACCCAAGGCCCCCTTTTCCTAGTCATCCAGTAGGAGGCGCCACTAGAAAGTGAGAGAACACACGCATGTATATTTTGGCATCGTTTGATGCAGGCAGTGGCAGTTTTCTCCTCTCAATCTGCGTGACATCCATCAGTGCTGTGGTGGATGGAGGGAGGATGGCTGGTTGAAGGAGGGACTATCCCATTCCCCCCCAACCCACTTCAGGGTGTGAATGAGTCCGTGCAGGTGCAACTCTTCGGGGCGATCACAGCGCCCTCCAGTGTACAGACTCCCCCTCCAGTTCCTCACTCCAGCTCAAGATCAAAACAAAGCCTGACATCAACAGAGGCGTATGGATACAGTGTAGCTCACCTCCTGGTGCAGGTGGGGGGCTTGCACTCAGCCCCACCCACTCCAGGCATGCCTCTCAAACATGACATGAGTACTAGCAGCCCCCCCCCCCACCGTGCAAAATCAGCAACTTGTTCAATATTGATTACTCACTATATACAGATATGTCACAGCAAAAAGGAAAAACCCAAAAAAAAAACAAACAAACCATATTGGTCGTGTTGCTTCATCAGGAAGCAGAGTAGCTTAGGACAACAAAACAGGGGCACCCCCCTGCCGGTGTGTGGGCCCCCGCTGTCCAGGTCCCTTCCTCCACACTCACTAGGACCACGTATGTGCCACGTTGTGGGCCATCCAGTTGACCTTGGTGGTCCAGCTCTCCCTCAGAGCCTCGTCGAACTTCTGTCGGAACTGTTTGAGGGCTTCCTCGTCAGTCTTCCCCAGCGCCAGCGAGTCCTGTGGGTGGAGCGGCTGCTTACAACGGGGCCGCAACTCGAGGCCCGCATCCCATACGCCTCGCCTTTACCCAAGGTGCCCCTTACCTTCAAGTACTGGATGTCTTTCACCGAGGTCAGCTCAGGTAAGCCGGCCGTCAGCATCAGCGCAAACAGGGTGATGAAGAGGTTCCCATTCTTGCGTAAGATCAGGTAGGCTTCCTCACAATACTGACGGAAACTGGAAACGTGAGGTTAGCATGTTAGTGGGCAGCGTAGTGTCAACACGTCACCATTAGGGGGCGCCGTGAGAGCCTCAAACTCCAGCCAGGTCACCAACAGGACAGGGTCGTGGACAGTTGCGCGCGCACGCACACACACACACACACACACACACACACACACACACACACACACACACACACACACACAATGATCAACACCCACCTGCCAAACTTCTCTGTGTTGCCTGTTTTGCCCTGCTGGATGACATGGATGAAGTCGTGCGTGAGGATGAACGGAACACGCTCCCTCTTGATCCCGAACTTTGATTTGAAGTTCCCAAGGATGTGTCCAAAATCGATGTGAAAGAGCTGGAAGGACACGGAACAGAGGCTGAAATTGGAAGCAGCGCCAAGCTCCTTTTCAGCTCCTACCCAAACCCCCCTCTGGCTGACGATGCCTGTGATGGGCGGGACTTACCTGACCTGTGCTGCGCACCATGATGTTGTCGCTGTGCCGGTCACCAATGCCCAGCACGTACGTGGCCACGCAGTAGCCAGCACAGGACAACGTGAACTCCTCTATGGCACGATCGAGGGCATCCCTAGACCAGGGGAGGAGGGCAGAGAAACCACGGTAAGACCGCAGCCCCCATAATGCAACAGGATGGCTGGTTGAGCCAGAGATCTTATGCTGCGTTCCAAGTTTCTAGTCAGAAATTTCAACTGGATTGCTTCCTGAAGTCAGAATTACTACTCGGAAAGTCAAAGGAATCTCTGCAACCCAACCTCAGGATTCAAGGGGCCTCAATTTCGGCTGCCCACGGATTTACCCAGAATTCTTCTCCTTAAGCCAGTTGAGCAGGGCGTCCTTGTTGAAGGCCGCCGCGGCCGCCACGTTGCTGTTAGTCAGCTGGATGTTCGCGATCGTCTCTGCGGCCGACACTACCTCGATCAGCCCGGAGCGGTCCCCTGTCGCTAGGCAACCATAAGGCACGATTCTGCGGAGACACACCAAAGAGATCCACAAAGAATGGTCATAGAGAGCAAAAAAAATAAGGGATTTCTGATAATCCTCACCCGGCACATCAAGGAAAACAGTACATTTACAAACGAGTACAAGCGCTACAGGGGAGTCAGATTCTCTGAGTGGTAATGCCCTTCCTTCACCACTAGATGGGAGTGCACAATTTCCATCTGCATTTCACATGCTGTTTTTCTGTGCTCTGTTAATGAATTCCACATCATTTAATGGCAAAAATAACAGGGTGGACATCAGACTGAAAATGTGCGAGACACGTGAACATGTGCTGGGCATGTGGGGGCGGCTTGTGCTCTGGGTTCACGCTGGAAAGCAGCCCGCCACATAATATATAACAGCACAGCAGATAACCAACAGACACCATTAGCGTGCTATCAAAAACTTCCGCCCCCCCCACCCCCCCCGACTTCCTCAAGACTGAGGTCCAGCGGGCTGAGGCCAGAGCCCTGTTCCTCGGAAAGCTGCTGGGATTTCTGTTGTCAAAACAAGCCCGTCTCCTGTAGTCCACTCCAGATGTGAGGGACGACTACAAAAGCAGCCGTCTGTTCCCAAACAATCGAGGCCTTTCGGGGGCACGCCTCACTTCCTCTGATGAGGCATGCTGGCTGGAGGTGCCATGTCCCCCCCCCCCTCTGTGACCGGGGGAGGATGAAGCCAGAGAGGAAGAGAGCAGCACTGCTCCTCATTTGAGGATGGGGGGGCACGACTCCAGACACAGCACCTGCGGCCTTGTCACGGCTCATTGGGCCTGGCAGCGCTTGAGATGGAGGGGGGGGGCAGTTTAAAGTAGCCCCATCGTGTTAGGCTGCTGGTGGATCTGGTTAGCGGGACAAAAACTGACGGGTTCTACAGAACTTTGGCAGCGTGTCTGAAATCTGCAGGGGCCTTTTTTGGGGGTGGGGAGGACAACAGCCTCCAGAGCAGGAACAAACAGCACTGTTAGAGTGCTTTGGATGAGTCGGGGGTGGGGAGATGCTGGGGCGGGGGCATCACAGGCAGGAAGATGCACTGTGGAAATAAATTTGGCAACCCTTAACTTTAACGATGCTGACAAAATAACAAGGACCAGTAACACAATTAAAACATAAGGAGTTCCGAGTTTCCCTAAATGAAGGTCCTCTACCTTCCTCACCAGGACCTCACTGGCTCCCCCTGTTGGCCAGAGATGCCAGTGACAACCTCCATGGACCAAGGCAACAAAGGGGGACACGTGACCCTCCAGCTCCACCTTTACGCAGCCGGTGTAGGGTATTTTACTGTGGTAATGTAATGCTGTTCCTCCACCTGCACACCCAAGTCACATGATGAGGGCCTTGATAATTATTCGGACGCGCAGAGCGAGGCATGCATGTGGTCTGGCAGGACGGGGTCAGAACAATGACGAGGGCCACATTTCTGGAAGACCCTCCTGCCAGACTGATTGCTATGG
This sequence comes from Paramormyrops kingsleyae, assembly GCF_048594095.1. Classification (NCBI taxonomy): domain Eukaryota; kingdom Metazoa; phylum Chordata; class Actinopteri; order Osteoglossiformes; family Mormyridae; genus Paramormyrops; species Paramormyrops kingsleyae. The sequence continues at coordinate 17,237,435 of NC_132813.1, forward strand.
CAACAGGTGATTGACAAACGGATACAAGTCTGTCCCCATCATCAAACGTCACCAGCACAATCATCCTGCGAGCTGGACGTGGGAGACGATGGGCCTGGGATCTACCTGAGGTCCAGGTTGGCCTCCTTCCAGAGAAGGTCCATCAGGCGCAGAATCTGAAGGGTGAGCATGTCCTGCCGCAGGTCTGAGGACGGACAGGGGACGAAGGATTAAGATGCGAGATGGTGACACCCCCCACACCCCCCCATCACGAGGTCAGACTCGCTTACCATCCCCATTTTTGTAGATGATTCCCAGCGTGTCTCCATCCAGAAGCTTGTTGTTGTAGACGATCCACAGTGGCTTCATCTTGGAGTCCATGTAGCGGCACTTTTCAACACTGCGAACGGGAGGGGCAGCTGCGTCAGGCCTCTGCTGAAGCCCCACATGAAACTGGCGAGGATCTCAAAGGGACGGAGGTGTCGTTTTTATGAAGCAGAAGTTTGGGGCGAGGCGGAGAAGGTAGGATTCTGGTTCAGTGAGGGGGGGGGGCAGCTAGGCTCAATTTATGATCAAGTCTGACATCTCCTGAGATTCCCAACAAGTGGCGCATTCAGAGGGAAGGGGGGGCATGGAATTCGGATTGATATCAGCTAGCCGCTGCCCGCTCTGCAGGGCTCAGGGGGAGTACGGTGCTCTGCTGACCGTCGGTATCCCACAAAGCACTACAGCAGTTCAGCGCTGGCACGGTTTCAATTTCAGCCGCTTGACGGCCAGCAACAGCTCCGCTCAAATATCACATTTTCTGGTTTGGCAAAAAATAACAAAATGTGGTTTTCCCCTCGAGCAGCGCGAGCTAGCGCCGAGCGTGACTGATGCCGAGCGCCAGCCAAGGAACCTTCTGGAGGGTTTGGACAGCAGCTTGATGCTTTAGTAACATAATTCATTAAAAATAATCCATTTTAAAAAAGCCCAAAAGAGCAATACACAGTTCAGAGCTCACTGTCAGGGTGGGGTTTGTGGGGGTTTAAGGGGGTTAGGGCTAGGGTCATGAGCTACTGGACAGCAAGTGAACAGCATTATGGGAAAATAGACCGCCTCACCTATGTCTGTGTCTAACCATGAAGGGGGGAGAGAATTTACTTAAAATTGAGATCCACCGATGGCTGTGAGCCCCCCCCCCCCCCCCACTGTACCTGATCCCGGACAGGAGCACTTGGGGGTTGAGTGGTGACTGCAGGTCCGACAGCGTCTCTGCGTAGCCCGTCTGCCGCAGGCACGTTAGCATAGCCTCCTTGCTCAGCATGGCCTCCTTGGCTTTGCGCACGTTCTTGATGGTGCCCAGCTTGATGAGCTCGTTCACAGCCTTCAGTTTGTTCAGGGCCTCCACCTGTGAAGCGGGGGGGGGGGGGGGGGGGAATGGGGGTTATTAATATGAGGTAAGGCCACGATCCCCTGACTGGGTCCTGCTCTGCCACGAACGCTGAATGAGCAGGAAAGCTTCATAAGCTGGGAGTCTGACACCAAGTCCCAACTGAGCATGTGACTGTGACACAGGAAACCCCAGAGCAGCGTTTGAGCAGTGTGACCGGACAGGAAGGGGGAAGGGGGGTTAAGGAGATCAGAATGGGGGAGCAGATCACAGCAGGATTCTGCTGCTGGGATCAGCACTTGGAAAATGGCTATTTATGGACGGGCTGTCATTTATAGCAAGGGTATTCCGGGATTTATCCGCAGGCTGTGCCAATTCATTAAAGCACGATGCCTCCAAAGGGACACGGCTGACGGAATATCAGCGGGGGGGGGGGGCGTGCCGGTCATCGGGTTCATTACCTGCTTTTTCAGGATCTCGATGTGAGGGATGCTGCCTCGGCAGTAGGCTTCGAGGATCAGAGCAAACTGCACAGACACAGCTGGCATGTGCATCTCTGACCTGCAGGGGGCAGCACAGCACCACAGTCAGAGCCAGGCTGAAATGGCAGACTGAGCATCTCCTCTACAGAAGCCTGTGTATCTGCAGTTCCTGTGTCCTCACATCCTAGTCTGTGTATAAGGGTATTGCCGCCATTTACCAACTCAGTGTGGCCTCATAATTTACAGGGAAGGGCAGAGACAGCCCTGAAAGCTCTCTTATGCCTCTACACAAACACACACCCCCGCAACCCCAACCCCCGACACACGCAGCACTAACCTTAGATGCCAGAAGAGGAAGTGGCCGATGCTGCGGTTGGCCTGGGCACGCTCCAGCAGGAAGCGCGACAGCGCACAGTCGTAATACGGCTCGTACCGCAGCACCTGCACCAGCTGCAGCAGGTATTGCGACAGCTCGTCGTCGCTGGATGTCGGCAGAGATCGGGAAGGTTTACCGTCACGATTAGTCTGAACGTCTCAGTGTAAGTAGATCAGCAGGCGATCGGGCGGGACGGCCCAACGGGTCCCAGTACCTCATGTCGCACAGGCAGCGCACAGCGTACTCCCGCACATACTGGTCCGGGTAGTTGAAGTCCAGCAGCTCCAGGGCGTCCCGCGGGCTCAGTTTGGGCCAGATCTGCAGCAGGGCCTGGAGCTGCAAGGGCCATTTATAATATTTACTCATTGACATGCCAGGATATTCGGTTCTGCCTGTATTAACATATCAGGCGCCCCCACCCACCCCCCGCCCGCCCACCCCCATGCCAGATTTCATGACAGGAAAATAGAGACCTTTCATAAGAGAAGTGAAGGGAGATTTTGACCCCCTCTTCCCTCCTGGCCAGCTCAGTCTTACCACACAAACGTCACGTTTCGACACGTGGAGTGTGGTGCAACACTATGCTTGGCACAAGCTGGTGCGACATCGAAACAGTCACTACCGAAATGCATCCAGGTCATTACGCAACAGACAGAGATCAGCAGAGTCAAGCTGGCAGAGCATAAGCGGCATAGTAAGGCCGACTAAGGCAGAGCAACAGGCAGTGTAAGCAGTAGAGTAAGGCCCACTAAGGCAGAGCAACAGGCAGAGTAAGCAGTAGAGTAAGGCCGACTAAGGCAGAGCAACAGGCAGAGTAAGCAGTAAAGGCCGACTAAGGCAGAGCAAGCAGTAGAGTAAGGCCGACTAAGGCAGAGCAACAGGCAGAGTAAGCAGTAGAGTAAGGCCGACTAAGGCAGAGCAACAGGCAGAGTAAGCAGTAGAGTAAGGCCGACTAAGGCAGAGCAACAGGCAGAGTAAGCAGTAGAGTAAGGCCGACTAAGGCAGTGCAACAGGCAGAGTAAGCAGTAGAGTAAGGCCGACTAAGGCAGAGCAACAGGCAGAGTAAGCAGTAGAGTAAGGCCGACTAAGGCAGAGCAACAGGCAGAGTAAGCAGTAGAGTCAGGTTGGGCAACAGACACCAATGGAATCCTCACTCCACTACACACTGCCCACCCGGATTAAGCCGGAACGTCCATACGGGTCAAAGGGCAGGGAAATGCCCCAACGAACCACGCCCATGTTGCTGTGATATAAGTTCGCATCAGGAAACTGTAAGCTTCCTCCCCTGGCTGCAGTCGAACAATGGCCGACCCTACTGGCCTCTTCCAGACTAATGGCTTAATCTAAAGTGTCGGGCTTCATCAGTTCATCTTCTGAGGGAGCAGAGACTGAATCGATCAGGCACCTGATATCTTAATGGCACCATCCAATCACCCCTCCCACTCCAAAGTGGACTGGGAGGGGTATTCAGAGCGCATACTCTAACTGTACCACTTTCTGTATGGGGGGGGGGGGGGGGCATCCCTGGAAGAGCTAGCACATTTTCTATGGGAGCTAGTGATGTGGACAACGTGCCCCAACCCCCCCCCCCCCCCATGAGATGGGACGCATCCATCTGACAAGCGCATTCAGACAGCCGTGCTGCGGCTGATTAACCTTTAACATCAGGAGGGGGCCGGTCTTTAGCATGCCCTCGAGTGCGGGATTTTGGTCCTGAGCTGTGTGCACGATATCGGAAACCACGAAGCGGCTCATACAGAGACAAACAGAATCCGAAGACCATGTGGCAGGATCCGTGTGACGGGAATCAGGCCCAGATGTTCAATCAAACACTTCTGGCGGGTAATAAGGTAAATGTGAGAGGGCGTGCGTGTCTGAGCGCGCAAGAACATGAGGCCACAGACACCCCCCCCCCGTAATGCCCCTGCTCTGCTCTGCTCCATCCCAGAGTCTTCTCAGGAATCAGACATCGATTTGGAATTGGGATCGGACTCATCTGCTGCATTCTACGCAGGAATGTAAACCAGCCCTCACTGGAGTAAAGGGGATTGCTGAAGGCTCCCATCTAGGCTTAGATCCATAAGAACGCTAAAGGTAGAAATCTGAAGAATCTGGTCTTGTGGGGACGAAGGGGCTTGGTGGTGAGGATGGCACCATCTCCTGCCTCTACCTGCGCCATGTCCTCATGCTTGCTCCACTTGACCGACAGCAGGAGCTTGGGCAGCGATTGGGGGAAGTTCTCCCTGCAGTCGTATCGTAGTGTCCAGATAAGATCCTTCTCGTTCTCATAAAGCTGCGAGAGCGGGTCCCTCTCCATGATCTCCTTCAGCTCACTGTGGAACTTCTTGCCTCCCCGGCCCTAGAGGATGAAGCAAGTCAATATTGGCCACCAGGTGGTGCCATCGTGCCGAAGCGCAGGACACAGCGGCATGGACAAGACCGCACACGTCCAAGCGGCTGGTTATGTAAGCCTCTGATTTTCCGCACGCTAGATGGCAGGGAGGTGCAGGAACATTCCAGTTTCCAAGCAGAGAAAAATAGCCACAGAAAAACAATGTTGTTTATGCGTTCTTATGGCATGTCATCACTAATAACTTAGGAAAAAAAAAAAAAACTGTTGTGGAGCCAAAAAGCAGAGGTGTGCCTCTTACCACCATGGGCATGCAGTCACTGCCACGGGCGATCTCAGCTGCCTTTTCCAGGATCTGCGAGGAGCACGAGGATAAGTAATCAAAGTGAAACTCCGCCTAGCCACAGCAATGGCGTGACGCCAGCAAGGACAGGACATGTGATTACGCAGTCATCATGTGACTACAGAGACTAGAGTTTACACATCACTGCAAACACTCACTGACGGGGAAAGGTTATTATAGGGTTATATTATCTGACGTTAACAAGTTACAGTGGTGCTTCCCAATTCGGCCCTCGGGTCCCACAGTTGGTCCTTGCTTTTGCTCCCTCTAAGCTCCCTGCCAGACCGCATTTTTGCTCCCAGTAGGGAGTTGGGAGAGAACAAAAATATGAACAGTCTGTGAGACCGGACTGGGAGACTGACTCAGAGCAATGTTTATCAACCCAGTCGTCAGGGACCCCAAGTCCATCCGAATTTCTGCTCCCAGCCCACTTGTACCGGGCATTCTTGATTGTTTGGTTCAGGTGTGCTGGGAGCTGGGGGGGGGGGGGCACAAGGACTGGGCTGAGAAACACTGGCTCAGTGAAATAAGGCTTTGAATCCAACACAAACAAATGATTGTGGCAGCTATAGTTGTAAGTAACCGTAGTATCTAAATATAAATGGAGCGAGTCCTTTAGCGTGGGCTGACCTTATCGAAGGCGGGGAAGACGATGGGGTAGGCGTGGTACTCTGGGAACTGTACGTGCAAAGCAGTGGCGTTCTCTGTGTATGGGTTGGTCTGGATCGTGCCTATTGGGTTCAGCATCTCTTCAAGTTCATCTGTAGGATGACAGCACAGCCTCAGGATTTGGGAGGGGGGCACAAAGTAACCTTAAATAAGGTGGCCCCCATCGTTGGCCATTAGACTGTACAACGAGTCACACGGTGGCCGGGGGGGGCCACCAGCTCTCCGAATGGACCAGGTACATTCACAGAACACTGTCTCGTTCACGGTACAATGATATTTATTTACTATGGGATTCCATGCTATACGTTCCCTACTGTTTATTTGCCTCGTCTGTCGGTCGAATGTGAATGTTCAGTGGCTCTGCAGACGTTCTCACCAGGGAAGGAGGACCAGCAGTGGAGGACGACTTCACCGGTTTTCAGGTGTCCTCTGTAGTCAAACACCATGGTGTTGACCCAGGCTATCGGGTAGTGCTGAGGGTTCAGAGAACAGGGTCAGTGATGCATATCGGTCCAGGGCGGGGGGGCAGGATAAAAGGAAGCATGACTGAGCCATGGGATGGCTGAACATCTCGAGGGAAATATCTGAGGATCTCTCAGGCAAGGTACGTAGGTACAGAAGTAGTGTATGTTACAGCTAACAAACGCATGTGCACCTTCATGCATTAGTAATGACAAGTAGACGTCGGAACATTCCGGAGGCAATGCTGTCATAGCATTAGAGGGGAAGCACGCACCACTTTCCCGGCCTTGCGGATGGTCTGGTACTTGTTGATGTGGGGGCTCTTGGTGGACTTCTGCTTCTTGACCTTGTCCATGACGGCGTAGATGGCAAAGCAGAGGCGGGCCATGCGCGGGAGGTCGCCGACATTGATGTCAAAGTCCAGCGACTGGCCCCAGGTGTGCTCGCTGCGGCCGCTGGTCTCCGAGCTCACGGCGGGCTTGCATAGCAGCTCTGTGCCATGGAAGAGCCCCGCCCGCACCTGGACCTTTGTGGGGGGGGGGGTGGTCAGTCGTACGTTTAGAATCACCGCAGTACCAAAAAAATGGAGCTTCTGCTGCATGTGAAGACGGGGGGGGGGGGGGGTTACCTTGGTCGTCTCCTCGGCATTAACCTTGGCTCCTTTGACCAAAGTGATCCTAAATGGGGTGTGGATGTCCCAGACACACGTGTGCATCTGCATGTGGGGAGAGGGGGACAGACGTCCATGACAGGGGGAGACATGCGGTTTGGCCCTCAGGGCGATAAAAGGTCACCCAAACATAAATGATTGATAAAAATCAAATCACACGATGACTTTTCCTTGCTGTCGAGTCAAGCAGCTAAAACTGCAGCATGAGTCAGTATCACGGGCAACGGCACACGCTTCCCTGTCATCAACGAGGCCATGTGTGGGGGGGGGGGGGTTGCAACACTGCCCAGGGGGTGGGATTTGGGGGGTATATTACGATACGACTGCATAGTCGGAATTCCACTGTGTTACACAGTTAAACGCTGTGTTAGACAGTCAGAGAGACGCAAACAGGGAGGCTTCACAGGGTCCCTCTCAGGCTGGAAAGGCAGCGTGTGGGTTGAACGAGGGAGGGAGCAGAGCCTCTGGCTCACCAGGGGCTGGTTCTGGGCCGGTTCTGGCCCCCATCTCCATCTCTCTGGGGGAGCACAAATGGCCGCGGTGAGCCACAGTTAACGAGCCCAGTGTTATTTACAAATCATGGGCATGCTGGGAAAAGAGATGGCCATCGTGTCCTCGCCACCAATTAAAATCCCTGTGACCTTCACTTATTAAAGACAGGAGGCAGAGGAAGACTCAGGGACTGACCAGTCCCTCCGGGGGGGCGACGGAGAGCGCGAACGAGGGAGATCAAAGCGGTCATGAGATGATTGCTACGGGGTACAGATTTGACCAATCAGAGTAGCGCTGGGACACGGTGAGCAGAGGGAACACTGTGCGCCTTTGTCTCTGGGGGGGGGATGCCTGAGGCCAGGCACAAACAGAGATATGGCAGGAGGAGAAGAGTGGGGGGGTGTGAGGGGGAGCAGCAGTACCAGAAGCCGGTAGACCTGCTTGTGTATCGCTCAATACTCAAAATCCACCAGGAGGGAAGGGGTGGGGGCAAACCAATCAAAGCCTAGAATAAAGGCTGCCCCGCCGTTAACCCAACTGACAGCAGGAGCAGAACTCGGGGGGAATTAGGCTCGGAAGGGACTGCAGCACTCACGGAGGGGCCCCGCCGCTTGGGGGGCAGGGGCACCGGCGGGTTGGATGTCTTGCGGTTGACCACGGCACCGATAGCGGTGATCTCCTTCTCAAACATGGATTGGATGGCGCTGCAGTGTACCACGGTCAGGTGGGGGCTCTCCGTGGCCATGACACAGGTCCGAATATACTGGGGAGGAAGACCAAAATGGGGGTGGGGAGGTCACAGGGCATGCCACTGACCAGGCGGATTGAGCAACAGCTTCATAATGTATCCACAGGAAATGGGGAGAGACATGTGACATGAAAGCGGCCAATCAGCAAGCGGCATTATGGACTCCATCTTTACATAAACCCCCCCCGCCCCCCCAACATCGAGAGCCCACTGGCTGCATCCTTGGCGAGCCTGAGAGCTCCCGGGACTGCATTCCAGCGCCATGTTCATCCTGCCCTCCTTTAATAGCACATGGCTACATCTCGTACAGAAATAATCCCTGCTCACGGAACTCGGAAAGAAACGAGAAAAACAAGTCGGCAGGCAGAGGAGCAGAGACACATGACTGCGATCATGCACTGGGCTTCGGCAGGGTGAGCACCGTGAATGTCAGGAACGGGGGGGGGGGGGGCAAACTCCAAATATAATCATTTCACTTCCACATTTCTCAACGGTGTCCGAGATATGAGAATCACACAGGAAGTACATTCAGAAAAACAAGACAGACATCACATGTCTGATGATCACGCCATATAGCGCAAGCAGCAGCCTCTGCCACAGAATTGCCACGGAGTTCCCTGGGGTGTCTGGAGTGGGGGGGGAGAGTTGCACGTCAGTCCAGGGGGGCTCACCTTGAAATGGATGAGGGAATGTTCTCCGGTGAGGAACTCCAGCTTCCCGCTGATGCGGAGCACATAGTCATCCCAGCGCACCTCCTCCTGCACCTCCTCCGAACTGCTGTGGGTGGTCAGCCATTTCCTGAGGGCCTGCTCCCTCAGCTCACGGGGGGTGATGGCCGGGGAGACCTTCAGGCTGGCTGTGTCCTGTTGGGGGGGGGGGTTCACAAAGTGATGGAGATCAGGCTGCCCGCTTTCTGGACCAGCATATGATAGACACACCATGCGGGTCCATCCACGGTGTGTTTTAACGAGTTGTTTCTTCCCATAAATCCCCCTGTGATGCACTCCCTGACCCCACCCCCCTTTGTGGGGCTTCAGCAGACCAGCCTACGAGCTCTGAAGTGCCAACCCCCAGCCAGGGCCCATGATGCTGCAGACCCTCCAAGACTGACCGCCGGCCCTCTTAGCCTCTTAGCCTCCAGGGGCTCTAACCTGGGGGTGTGCCTCGCAGATGAGTCCTCCAGATTCTGAGCACCCAGAGCTTCAAGCAGAAAACCTGGTCACCCACTGGAGACTTGGCACAGTTACTACGGTACCACAGGGGTCACATCCAAAGCACAGACATGAGCTCCCCCAGGTACAGAGCAGGCATTAGGGGCAAAGATGGCTGCTTTATGGTGGTCAGCAGTCACCAGTTTGGGGTGTCTGGTCCCACACCCCCCCAGTGTAGTGACTGTAGGAGCCTAATGTAAATCTGCAGTTTGCTGTGGTTTGGGTGTTGCCATTTTTTAAAAAGATTTTAAAAATCAAAGTGAGAAGCCATCCGGTGGTGGGAGGCCCGCTCTCTGCAGCCTGAGCGCAGGTACAGAACGCCACCCCCCCCCCCCCATTTCAGAGCTTCACGTGTCAGGCCTGAGAAATCCGGTTAGACTGGATTCAGATCGGATCAAAAGAACATGGTCTCCAGCAAAGACACGTCACAGAGGATAACAAGAAAAGGCAAACAACGAAAAAAACAACAAAGGCGAGGTCGACAGCACCTCACGCTGGCTGCCTTGGGTAGTGCCTTGGGGGATCAGATGCATTTGGAACGGAAGTTATGATATCACTGCCACAGACCTGGCTGTGGAAATTATCGTGGGTGTTCTTTTTCATTATATATATTTTAAATCTTCCAGTTGGCGTCAACCACAGCCAACTGGATGATTTAAAATGATGCTGATCCACCAAAGGACCATCAGTGGACGTGTGTGTGGGGGGTCCACACTCTCCCAAAAAACCAGAACAGATCACTGAAGATGGTAGTAAAGACAGAACGGTCCAGGACTAGCAAGCAGACCGGAGCGAGTGGGAGGAGGTGATAAGGAGAGGACGGGACTGGGACCGCCAGGCAGACCGGAGCGAGCGGGAGGAGGTGATAAGGAGAGGACGGGACTGGGACCGTCAGGCAGACCGGAGGGAGCGGGAGGAGGTGATAAGGAGAGGACGGGACTGGGACCGCCAGGCAGACCGGAGGGAGCGGGAGGAGGTGATAAGGAGAGGACGGGACTGGGACCGCCAGGCAGACCGGAGGGAGCGGGAGGAGGTGATAAGGAGAGGACGGGACTGGGACCGCCAGGCAGACCGGAGGGAGCGGGAGGAGGTGATAAGGAGAGGACGGGACTGGGACCGCCAGGCAGACCGGAGCGAGCGGGAGGAGGTGATAAGGAGAGGACGGGACTGGGACCGCCAGGCAGACCGGAGCGAGCGGGAGGAGGTGATAAGGAGAGGACGGGACTGGGACCGCCAGGCAGACCGGAGCGAGCGGGAGGAGGTGATAAGGAGAGCTGGGACCGGTGAACAGACCAGTCTCCTTAGAGAGACGCCACATGGTATCCCACTTCCTGCTGGGACATGCCCCCCGACAGAAGCTGCGAGTCTGTGCACGGGCTGATCGGCGCCGACGTGTGTGCAGATACCGTGTTTGTGTGGGCGGCTGTACCTTCCTGGAAAAACTGGGATGGTGTGGGAGATGAGGAATGACACAATGAGTGCGAGAGAGAGAGCGAGTGGGAGCCCCCGAGGCCGCCTCCGAGTGCTTCCGGCAGCTCACGCGGCCACAAAGCACCGTCGTGAGCAAACCGAAGAAACCCAACTCCACCAGCATGGCCCACACACCCAAAACCACACTGGGAACTCGAGGCTTTCAGGCCGACTTACTGGCAGGAAAAAGCAGGATCTGTTAGACGGTGACCGGCTTTCCACCATTAAAATGGCCGTTTGTTTTGTCATGTGATCCCACCTTTTTTGACAGAAAGCCAATAGAAAAGCAGGGGTAGACCTGAACATGTCTGAGCATGGCGGCTGGCGGTCGGCCACCTCATCCTCCGACTGGAAAGCTGCTTCCTGCCGGAGGATCTCCGTAACATGGCCCACGAGGTGCTGCTGCCCCGCGGATCAGAGGCCCACGCACCTGGGACTGGCTGAAGTGCATGGTGACCTTGAGGGCCCCTTCGAACAGCTTCTCCTGCAGGCCGTCAATGGCTCCCACCTCCACCTGCGGAGAGAAGCAGCTCTCCAGCCACTCCATCCAGGTCATCATCTGCACGCGCTGCATCTTCTCCTCGCTGATGCGGAACATCTTGGAGCGGAAGTCCTTCACTTCCTGATCCTGGAGAGCATCGAGCTCATGGAGACCTAAGACAGAACCGCAGCATCCGTCACGGTCACCACGGATACCAAAGCAGTGGAGAGATGATGGGAAACATGGACACCGTGCTCAGACCCTCTGGCCAGAGTGCGTCGCCCGAATCCGACAGGGCCGTAATGAAAGGAGTGATACCAGACTGATCTGATTGGTCACCTTCAATTACCATCAACATCTACGAGCGCTTCAAAGCCCACAGGGTGTGGGGTCTGCTCCGGAAGGACACGCATGATCTGGTGCCTCTGGCCTGCAGGTCTCACTAAGGAGCCACTAAGGACTGCAGACCCCACACTGACACATGTGAAGCACCAGGGAGGCACATGTACTGACGGCTTTTAACAGATGAGCTCATAATCCACAAGGAGGCCCAGCAAAATACATGCAGCATTCATGCAGCATTTAATACAAAACACAAAACAGACCTTTAAAGCAACAGAGACCTTGAGTGATCGATCCATAAGCCAAATTATCAAATGCACATTTAATACCAGATTTTAGGGGCAATATTTCAGGGATGATCGACTTCCGAAATCTCAAACAACCGTAGTTATTATTAATATTATTATTTTAAAAGAGCAGTGTATTGCCCATTAAGAGACTGGTCTGGGTAGAATGAATGAGCTGTCATGGCCGGTCAGGTTTCCTTGGACAGGATTTGGGGGGAGGTCGGCTTCACCTTTGCCGATAAGCACGCCGATCTTGGAGTCGAGGCGCTCGGCGCGGCCGCAGTTGCGGGGAACGAGCCGCAGCACTGGCAGGAAGGGCCGCACATCACAGAGCCGCTGCGTCTCGTCCTCCAGCTCCTCATGCACCGCCGACTGGTTCACGCACTCGAACATGTGGGACTCCATGTCCCCCAGGAAGCTGAACAGGGGGTGCCGTTGTGCTTCTTTCCATAGTGCCTGCGGGAGGGGAAAGCCAGTGTTACCGGCGGAGTGTGATTCATGGGGGACACGGCCACACTAATACAGAATCAGCGAAGACCAAATGGAGGGGACCACACACACACACACAGACTCACAGACACACACAGACTCACAGACACAGAGACTCACACAGACTCACAGACACACAGACACAGAGACACAGAGACACAGAGACTCACACAGACTCACAGACAGAGACTCACACACACAGACACACAGACACAGAGACTCACACACACAGACACACAGACACAGAGACTCACACACACAGAGACTCACACACACAGACACAGACACAGAGACTCACACACACAGAGACTCACACACACAGACACAGAGACTCACACACACAGACACAGAGACTCACACACACAGACACAGAGACTCACACACACAGACAGACAGACACAGACAGACACACAGAAATCACGATGACTCCATGCTAGTCAGCAGCCCCACTGACGAGATGACTCATATTTTCTGTTGTCCATCATAGGGGTGAAGGGTCTGAGGAGGTGTATGTAGGCGGGGGGGGGCGGTGGGGGGTCAGCTGAGCACCACGTGGCCTGCAAATGTCACAGAGCCTGATACTGTCGCACTCCCCTCTCTATTCAGCTGAACTGGGGGGGGGGGAATGATGGCTCAAAACACCTGTGAGTTATCAACTGAAACGTCAAAGAAAGCAATGAAACCTTCAAAAGGGCAGTGATCACCTGTACAGGCACAATCCTGAATCCAAACCAGCGTCTGATACTCTCCCTTAACCCCCCCCCCCCCCCCCCCATTACCACTCAGTTCTCCTTTTCGAAGCACTAAATCAGCACGAATGGGAAACAGCCAGCTGAGAATTGGGCTCCATCGTAAATTTGCTGTGAGGTCCTGCAAGCCCAACTGGGATGACAGAAAACCCACACGGTTGTTTAAAAAAAAGAAAAAAAAAAAAAAAAAAAATTATTTTACAGTTTGAAAAAGCTAGCAGCATTTACACTTGTTCTTTTATTGGCTGACAACAGTTAAAGTCAGAATGACCTCTGCATGACAAACAAGATCTGCTTGACCAAAGAAATTAAATGTAATTACAGAGGAATTCAATTACACCTCAATACGGTCACAAGCGTCGACCCGCAGGCCTGGTTGTGCGAGAACTTGCATCTGATAGAGGTGTGGAATGAATACCCACCAACACGACTCTACCAACTGCTTAAAGAAAACCGCTTCTAGATTATTCTCTCTCGGATGTTTTCTGTACGTTATTGTGAATCCAAACGACCCGATATGAGGCAGGAGCAGAGAGTCTTTCTTCAGTGTCCGGTGCCTGGACATACGATCCGCTTGCTGCGCCGCCTTCGTACGAGCAGAGCAAAGCAGATTCTTCTGAGTAACCGCGTGTCTGTAAGCATGAGTAACGGGTGATTCGGGTGCAGAGCAATGACACACAAAAACACTGAGCTCACCACCTGCAAAAACAGAATCGCCCTGAAGCTGGCCTGTTCCGGCTTCGATGACAGCACAGTCACTGCCCACAGGGCCACGAGGGTCGGGGGGGGGGCATACTCTCTCAAAGAGCAGTTCCCGTCTCTCAGCTCAACGCGCTCGCATCGCGGAAAGCACTTTGTTTATCGAGACAGGCCAACCACAAGCATTCTTTGAAGGGCACATCTGCGTACATTCATATTCTACGGCATTCCAAAAGCTACCAAGAAATATTTCTTCCTTTGTTTTTTGGAACATTTCACTTTCGTGTTAATGTTGAGTCTGGAAGCATCGGTGAGGGAAAAAAAAAAGTCGGCTACTTTGATTATTGATGACTGATGATTTAGACAAAAAAGGGGGCCACTCCCCAAGACCCCCTCCCCCCATTCACAAACACCCCCCTCCCCCACAGCCCCTCCCCCCATTAACCAACACCCCCCTCCCCCACCCACCTACAGCCCCTCCCCCCATTAACCAACACCCCCTCCCCCACCTACAGCCCCTCCCTCCATTAACCTACAGCCCCTCCCCCACCCACCTACAGCCCCTCCCCCACCCACCTACAGCCCCTCCCTCCATTAACCTACAGCCCCTTCCCCACCCACCTACAGCCCCTCCCTCCATTAACCTACAGCCCCTTCCCCACCCACCAACAGCCCCTCCCTCCATTAACCAACACCCCCTCCCCCACCCACCTACAGCCCCTCCCTCCATTAACCAACACCCCCTCCCCCACCCACCTACAGTCCCTCCCTCCATTAACCAACACCCCCTCCCCCACCCACCTACAGCCCCTCCCTCCATTAACCAACACCCCCTCCCCCACCCACCTACAGCCCCTCCCTCCATTAACCAACACCCCCTCCCCCACCCACCTACAGCCCCTCCCCCCATTAACCAACACCCCCTCCCCCACTCCACCTACCAGTTTGATGTGCTGCATGGTTGCCTCCCGGGCCACATCCATCTGGATGTAAATGCCGGTGGGGAGCAGGAAGTCCACAGCAACATAGTCCTCGCTGGAGAGCTGGGAGTTGGCCGCCCAAATGTCCAGAGTGTCTGTCATGGCGGAGGCATGGTAGGGGCTGAACACCAGCACAACCATATGGACCTGCGGGAGGAAGAGCACAGCATCAGAAAGACGGTCGAAGGTGGGGGGGACCCCAGAATGGCATGGGGGCCATTTGGAACGGGAGCGTGGGGCAGCTAAGGCAGGACACCAGGCCGTGCACGGCACCGGCAGCAGCAGCCCATAATAAGCCTCAGAGCAAGATGTCTGCATCCATTATTCATAAAGCCATTATCCGCATTCCGCTTCTGGCCGAACAGGGATGGGGGGGGGGGGGGGGATTGTGCAGCAGGATGCGTCCATCACCAAAAGGAGGCGCCAGAACCAACTTTCATCACTGTTTAGAAAAACCTATGCGCCTCATGCTTCCCATTTACTCTACTACGCAAAAGGAGTGCGACGTCATCAGGGAATACTCCAGCGATTCACAGCAAAGGCGGACGGCTTGGTGAGCGACCAGGTGATTGGCTTGGACCAGGAATAAACCACACCTGCGCTCCACTCAGAGTTTGACAAAGACACGAACACAGTGGCCAATCAAAATGCGGCAGCCAGCAACTCCGCCATGGAAAACATGCAATTGGTCTTACACAATCAGTGGTCAGGACTAAGCTATTTTGGACACAAATCAAAACGTTAACAAACTTTTTAAAGGGCAATGCTGAGAGGTCAATATGTTTGCTATGGAAATAAGTCACATTCCATGTTGCACAAATGCATATTGCATCAGGAGAACAACGTACATTGGTGGAGGAAAGGTTTGCTGGAGAAGTACGCTGTTCACAGAGCAGAGCTGAAGCCACAAGCAGGGGGCTGTGGGATGAGAGCAGAGCCCACCACAAACCCCCCCCCCCCGCCCCGCCCCAGGATTACAGTAATAGTAACGCACAAGTCATGACCACATGTATAAATGCAATTTAAAAAAGGCCAGAGAGGGGAAAACTGTTACCGCAATCGGCATTAGACAATACACTCACCCTTTACATGAAAGGAGTCAGATCAACAACGGCTCTTAGAATGAAAAAACAGGCAAAGACTGGCAGACAGGGGCTGGGGCCCCCCCGAGGGAGGCAGACAGGGGCTGGGGCCCCCCCGAGGGAGGTGCACATGGGAATGGAGGGCCGGAACCTCCATGGATCAAGGGGTGCTGGGACGCGATGTACAGGCTAGCATAACAGAATCTGCGTCGACCCAAGCGTCGTTCTGGGAGCAGGTGTAACAGAAACTGACGTCGCAAACATACGGAGAACCGACCTCCAAGGACCATCAGCTAGACCAGGCTGGAGCACCGCTCTGTACATCATAGGAACCACTTTTATCAGCTATGACACATGGAAATAAATTGTAACAACACTTTGGTTGGGGTGCGATATCAGTGAATATCAGTGAATACGTAGGAACAATTATGCTCCAAAAACCAGGGGTCTGTAAGAAAATCGGCAGCTTAATTGTGAACCGTGGACGTGACACTGTCATCCAACCAGGGACGGATTAGGTTGTGTGGGCCCCTGGGCAAAACGTTTGCGAGGCCCCCCCCACCACCACCACCAGCACCACCACCACAACAATTCAAGGGCCCTTGGCAGCCAAACGCCCTCCCTCCATGTTTCCATCAGAGGCCCTATAGGGTCAGGGGCCCTTGTAGGCAGAGTATCAAAGAATGTAGGCCCTCTAAAATAGACAAACGAAAATACATTGTTGATAAGCATTGCAAATTGTTTTGGGCTAGGGGCCCCACGGGCCCCCTGCACCCCAAGGGCCCCTGGGCAGCGGCCCCGTTGGCCCGGTCCGTAATCCGTCCCTGCATCCAACATGGTTCATGAAAGGAGCAGACAAATCAAAGCAGGCGCTGGAGTCTGCTACAGTATCACGTTACTGAATGAGCAGCTCATCACCCAGGCCAGCAACAGGGCCTGGGGGGGGCGAGATTCACCACATGAGTAGAATCCTCCCCAAAGGATATTCCGTGTGAACAGCATCACTTCTGATCTGAAAAGGGCACACACACACACACACACACACACACACACACACAGAAACACACACACAAACACACACACAAAGCCTGCAAGCAACAAACAACCGTTCTGGAATGTGGGGGGGGGGGGGGTATTGACAGGAGACCCACGCTAGCCAACAAACCGAATGCCACAGATTCCCCAAAACGAAGATTAAGGATGTCACTGGAAACAAGTGGGACATGACGAAGGGTCAGGCTGATAGACATGGGTGCAAAAGGAGACAAAGTCTCTGAGTGCGAATGGAATGGGGGGGGGGGGGGGGTTCTCAGTGAGGGACGAAAGTACAGGCACAGCAGCATCTGAAAAAACACCACCCAGCAGCCCTGAGCGGCCGGCTGGTCACCCTGACTGGGACACGCTGCCACGGCTCCTGTTTAAGCCCCCAGACACACAGGGAGGTGAGGGGGGGTGAGTCAGTGTGCCCGAAGTGAGTCAGAGCGGACGCCCCCGGCAAAGGGGCTGATGGCTCCTCTTCAGCCATGACTCGAAGCAGAGGGGGTCCTGCCAGTCACTGGGGAGTGATCAAAATAAAACCCTGTGTTGTAGGAGTGTGCGGGGGTGTGGGTAGGGCAAAACTAAACAAACAAACGGGGGCTGTGTGTGTGGGGGGGGGGTGGGGGGTGGTTACGAAAATAGTTATCCAAGAGATTACAAATTCAACAGCCTGTCAACATAAGCACTGGTCGGGGGGGGGGGTGAGCTATTGCATTAACTGGCAGGGGACAGACAGATGTTTCTGGAAAATCGACAAACAGCCTTGAGAGAAGCACCTGCAACTAAACACTGGAGGCTACAGCCTGTCCCTACAATCGGAGGCTGGCCGGCATCATTCCCGAATCGGCATCATTCCCGGATCGGCATCATTCCCGGATCGGCATTCCCAGAGGCAAGGCATGAAGCGCTGTAAACACCAGATTCACGAGGCTAACTCACACAGACTGTTTGCTCAGGCCCAAGGCCCACATCACCGGGGGGAGGGACGTGGGGGGGGGAGGGACGTGGGGGGTGGGGGGGGAGGGGGTCAATCGCGAACAGAGGCAGCCTCTCTCTTAACC